>NC_061116.1:29345131-29443910 GCF_002878395.1 Capsicum annuum | reverse complement strand
ATGGCTCATTTTTTGGGTTACCTTAGAAATGGCTCATTTTTTGGGTTCTTCCTTAATCTCCTGGGGTACTAAGAAGCATAATTCAGTTGCTTTGTCTACTATTAAAGCTAAGTATGTAGCTGCAGCTTCTTATTATGCTCAATTATTATAGATCAAATAGAAACTAAAGGATTTGGATAGTCCTAGACAATATCCCTCTGATGTGTGACATACAAGTGCTCTCAACATAGCTAAGAACCCAGTGCAGCATAAGAGGGCCAAACATATTGATGTAAGACATCACTTTCTGAGAGACAATATTGAGAAGGGAGCTATTTGCATGAAGTTTTGCAAGACTGAAGATTAGATAATAGACATCTTTACTAAGGCTCTTCACAAGAAATAATTTGTGAAGAATAAGTTGAGGTTAGGGTTGATCAAAATAACCTGACCTACTAGATGAATCAGTTTTTCTCCTTAAAATTTGCTATGATTAGGAGATAGGTATCCTCAATAAAGTATGTACTTATTGGTCTAACTCAGTACCATACCTTTGTAGGTAGACACGCATAGGAATAACTTAGGAAGAGAACAGTTGAGACAGACACAAATCTAAGGACTCATTTAAGAAAAAAAAGGACCTGGTCCCATCTCTTAAGTTAGTATCATAAATGTGTATGTTTTGTTCTGATGGAAAAAGATGTATCTTCTCTCTCTATTTTAGAAAATTTTCTTATCCTAAAAAAAATGAGTCACCCCAAAATTGAAACCAATCTTATCTCACTCTTTCAAAAGTTCATCCTTGTGCGTATTTTTTGCCCTATTTTTGTTTCAAAATATGTGGTCTATTTTCTTTCAAAGTAGCTCCTAATCTGAAATAGTCATGTCCTCAGAATTTAGTGTAGATAGAAGCAATTCTCAAACCTTCTTCAGAGCTCCAAGCCCACTTTATACTTCACATCCCTGTCAGGACAACACATGACTGGACTAGTTTTCAAAACCACCTAACTTGATGAACCTCAAATAAATGAAATCCCTAAGAAAATGGAGCCTTTTTATGAACCTGATTCAAAATTAAAGGATAGTAAAAAGGTTGATCTTCTTCTTGAAGTCATGTTGTCTGAAAATATCCTTTCCTTTAAAGAGTCAACCAAGTTATCCTATCTCTTCAAAGATAGACTTCTTCTTCACTCAACTCGTTGATGAAGATTTATCCCTAAAAACATATAATCCTTCTGGAAGTGTAATGACAAGTGATGATTGGGTTGCTGAAAATTTCATTTTGCTATCAAAGAACCAAAAAGGGAGTCTATTTGGTCCTAAGACACAAGATGTCAATATGAAAACAAGAAGTTTTGGTGAGAAATCTAGAAGTCCTACTATGAAGCAACAGACATTAAAGGGACCTAGTCCCAAAAAAAGGAAAATAATTGTAAGGGAATCTATCAATGCTTCTAATATCATAAATGGGAGTAAGAAAGACAACTTGTGCCTAAGAAATACTATTTATTTGGTATGGAATTTCTTATATTTAGAATTTTTATTATATAGAAAATTGAATTAACTTTCCAGCAATATAAGATTCGCCTAAATTCGATAACTGGGTAAGAAGTTATGGTTATTTTAAGTTCCTATCGGAAGACACCGTCATTTGGACCCTTAGCATGTCGCAGACCAGTGTAGATTTCCAATTGTCCTATTCCAGTAGCCCTTCATTATATTAGCACATTGCGGAGAGGGTCAACTTCCCGTTTGTCAATTTCCAGAGGTCCAGCACGATAATAGCGCGTCGCGCCATGTGACAAAATGGCATTCCAATGGGGAACCGCGATGTCTCCACATCGTGGAGTCTGCCCAGTTTCCATTCATCAATTTCCAGTGAGCCACCACGATAGTGGCGCATTGCGGTGGCCACCCAGATCGGGAAAATATACTTTTTTCAGTTTTGTTAAAAAGTTTAAAGGGGGTATTTTGGTAAATCTCCAACCCTCAATCCATCCAAAAATAAAAGATTAATCATATTTGAAAGTACTTTATGCTTTATTCATCATTCTCTCTCAAACAAAATCCTAAGGCTCATACTCCCTCTCCAAGAAATCCAAAATTTCCTCTACCAATTCTCCAAGATAATACAAGATTGAGAATCTCCAATTCAAGAACTCCAAGAAGTCATATCCAAAACATCAGTAGAGATCCAAGATTCAAGTTCTAACATCTAGATCATCAAATTAAGGTATGTGGGGTTTGAAAAAGGATAATTTGTTCATCCTTGTGCCCAAAACTTTATTTTAATTACAAATTTACTGCAATTTATGTGATTTTCTATGAAATTTAAGTTAGGGTTTATACCCATTATAGTTATTTACAAGCTTGTAATATTTTCAATGATATTAGAAGTTGAATCTCATGCTTATAGTTATATTTTCATTCATATTCCTAAAGTTTTTCAGATTTTTGGGTTGTTTTACCAATATTTACATAATTAAGCATGATTGATATGATGATTTAATATAAGAATGATACATGGGTTACTACCCTAAGATTGAATATTATTATTTCAAGAGAGATGATGCTTTAAGCATCTTATGAGCAGAACATTTTCAATCTTTCAGAAGAAACTTTGATCTCTTGATCATTGGTTTAGCTTTGGAATCCACTATAGATTATTACAGGTTACAGAACTCAGAATTAGCTTTATTTACAGATTTACTCATATAAATACGTAACTATTTTTTCATATAAATCCTTATGCTAGTTTTTAAAAGTGGATTTCCAATGGTTTGAGCATACAGATTTAAGAGGGAGTAGTATTTAGCACCAAGCGGGAAGTATGGGATTAGCGTGCCCTATCTTCCACAGAACTACGTAGCCAACATAGGTATAGACTCAGATTATTCTTATTTATATGGATGATGGATTTAGCTTGTGATCGATCACATGGATTAGGTTATACTCCCTAGAAAAAGTATGACACCTCTCCCCAACGTGAGGTTTCCTCCTTAGGAGGTCAAGACGTTCGACTCCATGTAGCTCACATGGTTTATGTTGGTTAAGAGAACCTCCTTAACACTAAAGATTGTTAGAATAGTTTTTAAAAGGATCCTCCCTTCAGTCTAACAGTTAAGAATATATTCCCTAAAGTTTTGAAAGAATTCCCTTGCAGAATAAGTTTTCAGATATGATTTGAGAATAAGAACAGAATACATATTTTTGAATTAAGTGTTTTGACTCACAAAATTTATACTATATGCTTTACTATTCATGACTTACGATTTTTGGATTTCAAATTACTCCAGCCTGTGTGAGTCATTTATATTTAGCATGCATGATTTGAATAAATTGTGATGGTATTGTTTACTTATTGCATACACCACCATATACTCAGTACATCGTCAAAGTACTGATCCACATATATTTTTATGTGCTACATTGGCTCATAAGGTAAGTTCAGGTGCTTAGTCTCAGCAGCGTGAGTGATTTCCAAGCATCTCATCTATATCCTTGCAGTTGGTAAGTCCTTATAGTTTGGGGACTTTGTTATTCATACTTTCAGTTTATTAGTGGATGTTCCTTTATTCATTTCAGACAGTTTGAGTCAGTTGGGGGCCTATCCTAGTGACTCTTTAGATTCAGATAGTATAGGCTTGTCGGACTACTAGATTCAGTTTTAGATATTTGATTCAGAATTCAGATTTTTCAGTATTTTTTTACCAAGACTTCTAGTATGTTTTAGATAAGATTTTCTGCATTGTTATGATTTCATATTCATATTTCCCCTATGTTGAGATCCATACTTAAGAGAAAGCAGTTAGGGTTAGTTCAAGACTACTTTTAGTTCGAAGCACCATGTGGCATCCCAAGAACTAGATTTCGGAGCGTTATATATAGGAGATCACTTAAAAATGAGTTACAATTAGTCTTCAATTTTGTTAACAAAGTTCTTCATCCTAGATCACAAAAAAGGAACATTACTTTAGCTTCTGATTTGTATATGTAGTGTTGTAATAGTTTTGAGGTGATTAGTTTGCCTGCTTCAATGTTGGAGAACATACATAAAGTTGTTCATAGGAAGAATTGAAGACATAGCATGCCTTATGGATATTGGTTGAATAGAGTATTTGATTATTTAAGAATTGCTTGTGAAAATGGAACTCCTGTAAATATGATACAACTCTTTGGTCTGAAAAGTCTAATCAAAACTGAGTGTGTGAAAAAAATCAGGAACCATCTCCCAAGAAGATCTCAGCAAAAAATATAGTAATTAAAGCTCAACACAACTACGGATGCAGAGATTAGGAATTTGCAAATGATAATTCAGCATTTTTCTAGTGAGGATCCAATTGTCTCTGAAGAGCTTAGAACTGAGAATGTTGAACTAAAAAAGAGAGTTTCAACTTGAACTGATGAGGTTTTTATCTTGAATGCACAAATAAAGCTGCTAACCAAGGAACTGTTACACTGTCACACAGTATAAAATAATAAGATGACTCTACCTCTCCAAACCCTCTTCCCAAGTCCTTCATCTATAAATTTCTTAATTCTTGTGACTTTTTCTATGGAACAAAAAATTTAAATCCTACACTACAATGATGCTTAACTTTTACATATGAATGAATCCTTGTTTTTATGTTTTATTTGTCTCTTATAAAAGTTGTTCTTCGTGTTAGTGTTACCCCAGTGGCCATGAGTTAACTAACGTGTGCTTATTTTACTCTTGGTTTACTATTCTTACTTTTCAATTATGCCAAAAGAGGGAATACTGAATTCATGTGGTAGGGACCAGGTACCTGGTGTAGGCACATGTGTTAAATGATGTGTTGAAATACAGGTATATTTACAAGGGAAGCATGCTGATTTAATAATAGAGGGAAGTATGAAAGCATAAGCAGCATATTGTTATATTGACAGGGGGAAGAATGGTGCATAGTCATAGGGGGACAATCTTGACAGTAATGGTGATCACTCTGATTGAAAGAGGTAAATGAAGTTTGATGCTCTTAAATCAGTGGTTTGTCATCATCAAAAAGGGGTAAAATTATTATATCTTATTTTGATGATGATCATCTGACAACAAGGGATCAGATCCCTGGTCTTCATGAAAATATACAGCTGTCACATGTCTACGCAGTTGTGTCTGTTAGTGTAACAACTATGAAGGTGAGCTGTGTGCCAATCAGGACACCTGGCCCAATCTAAATTCTACCGTAATCAGGATCTTTTTATAAATATAAAAGAATGCTTCTCAATTAAATAGTTTTTGCAATTTGATTATTTGAAAAGTAAATAGCAAAAACTCAATATTGCTTAAGTTCCAAGTTTCTGTGTGCTAAGAGAGTAATTGTTCTTGAGTCAAGTCTTGGTCTGTAATTGAATTACTCATCTTATAAGGGTAGTGATTTTCGTGTGTCTTCAAAGTGCATAAGTAAAGTTACCTGAGTTGATATTGGTTAAACTTTATCAATATTGAGAAAAGATCTTGATAGAGTTGTTAAGGAGAGTTTGTAGTAGAGTTGTTACAAATTATTGGATCTTAGAGTTAAGTTACAATAGAGTCTGTAATCATGAGTTTGATTATAGTGGATTCTTGAGTGCTTGTGAGGGAAATCCGTGGTTTTTTCTCCCTTGAGCAAGGAGGTATCCACGTTAAATCATTGTGTTTTTCGTTTTCCTACAAAGATTTATTTCCTTACTGTTTTACTAGTTTATTGTCTGTATCTGACTTTGAGGGACCTGGTCCCTTATAAGGTGGTGCACCCCTCCACGTTTCATTAGAAGATAAGCTCCATAGCCAACTAAAACTCTAGTCTAATTCACTGCATGTGACTGCTGCTAGCACTAGTACTAGTTTCAGAACAAATTGTGCACCTTACAAAAGCTTTAGGGGTAATAGACCTCCGAACAAATTCCATCTATTTTGTAACTATCTTAAAATTCCTAGTCACAGAAAGGATAAGTGCTACATGTTACATGTATTCCCATCATATATCAAATTCACAAAAGGGAATGATTTAGGTTCAAAAACAGTTGCTTATGAAACCTCTAAGGACTCAATAGAATGGCCCTAAGAAAGGTTAATCCTAGAAAGAGACCTCAGGATTCCCCACAGGTAGTAACAGGGGAATAATTTGACCAATTAGTTAATATACTAGAACATTTGCAGGTTCAAGAAGACCACCACTAGAAAAATATTTGGGAAACCATGAACAACATCATTGGTAGGGTGAATTTTATAGGTATATTAGCTTGTTATCCTTCCATTACTGAGATTGGAGATCTTTCATGTAAATGTTTAAAATTGTCTGTTGATACCTGGATTATATACATAGAGGAAACCGAACATATGACCTTCAATAAGAAATTACTCACCAATATCAAATATTTACCCTATCCTTTAATAACTTTACCTAATGCATATAGAGTAAAAGCGACAGAAATTGGTGATGCATAACTAAATTCTTAATTAACCTTGAGCAAAGTGTTACTCGTGCCTAGTTTTAAATTCACTTCAATTTCAATTTATTGCCTAGCCACATATCTTAAAAGTATTGTCAACTTCGATAGTTCTTCCCATTTTATGCAGGGCCCTTCACTGAATAGACCTTTGGAGATTGGTAGAGCTTTGAATGGTCTTTACTTCTTATGATCAAAATGCAACATTTACTGTCCTACTCCTACTTCTTCTTCATCAAGCAGTAGACAATGTAACACTCTGTCTCATCTCATACTAACTGCATAAATGGTGTTAATCTGAATTTCCTATTTCTACTTGTAATATTGTCATGACCTTACCCATATATTATACGGGAACCTACCTAACACCAACCCTATGTGAGAGAACCCTTAATACCTAACCATTCATTTAATGCAGAAGTTATAAAAATTATTTTTCAACAACATAATTTAGTCCATTCATACATAAATAACTCTGGTTTGATACATTTGGTAAGTAAAAGTACTGTGGAGTAAAATCAAAAGTGAATCCCAAAAACTAGCCTTAACTTGGTACAAGAGCACTAGATAATGAATAGGAGAATCCATGAAACAATGTCCATGCTGAATAGAAAGGGTAGGAGCTACTGTTGACTGATCATCATTGCTACTATAGAAACCCCAACGGACCTACACTATGTCTATATCCCCGATTGAAGATATATTAAGTGTATCATCAGTACAACCACACTTACAAGTAGGCATCATCAGCCGACCAGGGTTAAAAATAAATAGCATTAATAATAAATAAAAGCATCAAGTAAATTTTCATTTTTGAATCCCCAATTATGATTTTATTAACACCATACTTTTTAATATTTTGTCACCTACCTTCCATGTAACATTTTTATATATCTTTATCCTTGACTATCCACTCTAGCTTATGGCTTATTATCCTTCCCTAACTCATTGTTCTAGTTTTTGAAAATCCTAACTCACACTAGGCTAAAACTTCATAGTAATTTGCTATTACATTACATTACAGTATGGGGTTTACCATTACCAAAGCTTAGAATTCTAATGACCCTGTAGGGAGAGACAATACTGTCTAATACACCCCCATAATTATACACTTAGAATGTTAGCATTAAACTTGAACTTGGATGTACCTTTGATCCACGGTGTGCTACTATATTCCAGAAATATTACCAACAAATTGATCCACTTAAGAAATCAACAACAATACATAAAACATAATAGAATGTCAAGGCTTATGAATGATGCATGTATGTAAGTTTTGCCCATCATCTCTTTTTCTTCTCAAACTCTTAAGATAACATCTTCATCATGATCATCATGATCCCAAAATAATATCATCATCATCATTATAAACTCATTATCAACAACATCATAAATATCATGATTACAATAATATTATCAACGTCCTTATCACTTTACCTCCACAACATCAAGTGTATAACATGCAGTACAACCAATAATCATAAGCATCGCTCAAAAGTAATCACAATCACCATTTTATATATAAACATAAGGATATCAATCTTAGTTCCATACATATCCTTAGGTACATACATTATTAAAATCTTTCACCCTACACCTCCTATCATACCATAGTATTTCCACCTAGATGTCATCACCAATCTTGTCTATTTATGACTCTCGTTCATGTTTCCAACATAGTACTCAAATTTCTTTATAAATACTTCTATTGGCATTCTGATACTTGACCTTAAAACCTTACCCCAATTATTTTATGAATCTTATCTACTTACTGATTCAATCACGTACCCTACCACTAGGTTGTCTCATAAACTGCCCTACCCATCTAATTCAACTCATAAGTCACCTGAGAACTCTCTTAGATTAATTTAACCCTTACTCTCATTTTACATTATGTTAAACTTACTCAATGCAAAACATTACTATTCAATTCAACAAGAGAAGACTTTATCATACCCTAGCTTAATACTACTCCCCTATTTTTACTGTACTTAACTCACAACCTGCTTACAAACCATAGTATCCACGCAGCTAGTCAACATTTTCACAAGATTTAACCTATTCCATACCATGAATATCACATCAATGGGTACAACAACAATTAATCATATTATTAAAGCCTACCTGGATTTTATCATTTTTGTCCTTCTAAACACCTTGCTTGAAGGCCTAATGCTTGAGAACTCCCGATATTACTATCTATGTTATATGAATCTAACCCAATTCTAATTGTTATGACAAATAAATCATAACCTACTTTATAGATGAACTATGATTCTATCAAGAGTAGAGAGTGGTCCCAGGAGATCTAAGCATCTTTCTATGCCTAATTCCTACTAGGTGTGCCTCAAACATGCTCTCATAAATTATGATCTCTGAAGTCTCATGGTTGAGATGGGAGGTTTCTTTAGATCATTTTATAAGGAAGGGAGCGACCTAGGTAAATAAAAAGAGAGAAGATTTTGAGAAGGTTTTTAAGAATTCTACTGTCGAGTTCCACTACATCGATTAACCTACCATTGTAGCGGTAGGCCAAATACCAACTCAAACTCTTTTTGGGCATTTTGGACCTTGGGCCTCATTTTCCTCTATAAATTAACTTTCTCAAGTCCATTTGAAGCAATTTATTTCACGTAAAATATTTCAAGGTATTTTTTAAATGTAACGACATTGTGGGTTGTTAAATTTGATAACAATTTACCATAAGGACCAAAAGCTTTTGGCATGTCCATACAAGGAATATTTGACCTACGTTGTGTCAAAGGAGAGGCACTAGTCAGGTTAGACCACCCCCATTCTCATTACCATAGGACTAACCTACTTTCTATTTTATTATTTTAACTATCAATTACATGGTTTCACTTTTTACTTACCCGACCTACAAGGACTATGGAAGGAATTACAAAAATACTCACATGCCAATTAATTCAAATGTATGGGTGTCACACAATACTGCAACACAAGATAAGAGGGACATCCAAAAAGGTTATCGCTGCAATAGCTCGTGGCAATTCAAATAGGGGGAATGTTTCATTTCCCCCATTTCCCCTTCTACTCTCAAATTATCACAAGTCCCTCTGTGCAATCTCCCTTCGTTGACCACTCAAGGTATTTTCTTCACCTCTACTACTTACCTTAAGCATTTCTCATTGTAAGATAATAGAAAGATCATTAGAATTGAGATATTTCAAGTTGTTCTTGGTGCTACTCTAGAAACTTGAATTTAGTGATGTTTTTAAATGAAATGGTGAATATCTTAGGTTTTGTTATGTCTTCAACACTCCTACAACATTGGAGATGTAAGATTGACCTAGTTCACGAAAGATGTTGACCAATGGAGGCGTGAAAATGGAAGGTCATCCTTTGTAATAATTTTGGGTGAATTAGGGGTGAATTTGAGTGTTTACACTACCTTTTAACATAAAAGGTTTATATGAACTTTACAAAGCCTTATCTTCCTTCAAATCTAAAAAATAAGGAGAAAATTCAAAAATTCACCATGGAAAGGGAGGTTGATGGGTTGAAGATGATAAATCACTGTAGCAGTAACGTTTTCTACTGAATGGTATTGTCACATCAGTTAATTAATCGTTGTTGTTGTACTAGGAAGTAGCTTCCTAATTTTTTTGTTTTGTATAATTTTGAATTTCCTTTCCTCCCTTATTACCCAGTCTTGGTTTTTAACTCAATTTTTACTATGTTTTATAGAAATATCATGAAACAACGACAACCACACTTTTAAAGATTTCCTGATAGCACTAGATACACCCGATATAAAGAGGGGAGACTCAATAAGGTTTTTTTTGTGAGAGGGGTTTTGTGATGGACAATGTAAAAGATGAGTTTCATGTGTTTAGAAATCAGCTAAAAGTATTTGAGTGGGAGATGCTGATTGATCTTGCACTGAATACAACTTGGCCTTGGTCTAAGAATTTTACACTATACTCCCTGAGGCAGAGTGGTCAGTACCTCGCCCTAGTATCCAGATTTAGGAGAAGAATGGGCATATGGATGCCACTATTAATTTGGTCTTGGGGATTTCCCTCCAACATAGCATTGAGGCAAAGATCTAGGAGTCTTATTTGAAATAGGTGGCTGGTTACTTAGTGCCAGAGGGTAAAGCTGGTAAAGCAAAGTGATCTAATCAGAGAGGGACTAAGAGTGCATACTTCTTTATCAAGGCACAAGATTTGGTTATATCTTTTATCCCAGAGGATTCAACCTATGATAAATATTACGGACGTGGTGTTTCATCAGACTATAGTGGTGGCATGTCTTATGGTAGGGATCGAGGTGAATTTAAGGGCACAAATCATGGATGAGTGGCAGTACTTATATGCTAGGGAGAGGTCAGAAAAAAGATCATTTTCTGCCTTCTTTGGTTACTGCATGATGTTATGGGGTGGGCTTGCTTAAGAGTTCAAGACACTATGGACGAGTGTGAGGTAGCATACAACCCGTTGAGGGATAGAGATATAGGGGGAGTGATTAAGAAAAATAGAAAGATGGGAGAAAAAGGTGAGAGTAGTCAGGCCTGTTGTGATGGAGAGTTGGGTACCTCTTCTACTCAGGATCCCATATCTCTCGGTGGTTGGGATGCTGACCTTGCTGTTGTTTGAGGCTACCTAGATAGGACTTAGCTACTCCCTCCTAGTTTGGCTCTTTCGAGCCTGTCTGCCTCATGGATCCAGAGCAAGCCTAATCTAAGCTCCGAAGAAAGCTGAATAAGGAGAAGAAGAAGCATCGCTCCCATGAACACATGATGATAAGGATGTGGAAGGTGGTCTTAGTGATGTTTAAGTGTGCCTCCCCCATCAAGAAGATCCCAAAGATGAGTAGAAAGGAAGCTGAGGAGTTATCCTTACTTAACGCAATGGAGTAGAAGGGCTTGAACGCCTCGAGTATTAGAGATTATGCCACCAGCTAGATGCCCCCTTTTAGTTTTATAATGATTTGGATTTGGGTTGCCCCCATTTGGGGCATGTACAAACAATTACTCTTTTTATTTTTTTCTTGCATTATAAGACATTTTTCATTCCCGCAATTCCAATAACAATCGTTTTGGCTTATATTTTGTGTCAAAATTGATTTTTATCTTTTAACCATCACGAATACACCAATATAATGTTTATTGAAGTCAATTGAAGAAAACATTGTCATCAAAAATTAAAGTCAACATAATACACGTAAATAATGTTATAGCCAAAAAAACTCAGTAGGTATACCTCATGCGCTTTTTCCTTTCTTCTAATATAATTGTTTTGCTTTAGATATATATAATTGCATTCATGGCATCTACAATACAAATAAAATAAGATATTAAAGATATTAAGAAGTACGTGATATTTTCAAGTATGAAATATATTACATGGATGAAAAAATAATAAAATATACTTTTGATTGGCTCGTAGATGAGGTTTCAATAAATATAACAATAAGCCAAATAATGTAATGCAGTTGATGTTCTCCATAAGAATTTTCCTTATCGAGTAAGAGTCTATGATTATGCTCTCATATATTTATTTGATGAGGGTGATATATATTTGTGTCCTGTGCAATTGTGTCTGTATGAGACCATGAAAACATATACTACCTTTTTCCAGACGTGGGAATGGGAAGTTATTCAGATGTGGGTTGGGGTTAGTTTAGGTTAAAATCTTTTTCAAAAAGATAATTTAGAGTGGATAGAAATGGATTAGTGTGAGCCTATAATTTAGGTGCAATTTTTTTTTAAGAAGAGTACAAAATTGTAAAAATTTGAATTTTGAATAACTACTCTCAATTAAAATTTTAAGTAATGCTAAAATTTATTTTTGAAAAAGTAGAACAAATAATTTCTAATAGAAATGCAACACTAACAACCCACGTTCTTCTCTTTTAAAATTGATATATACGTTTAATTTCATAATTTAAAGTTTTAAATTTAAAATAACTTGACAGTTTCCATTTTCGTGAGAATATTTTAAAATAATATTAATATCAAAACAATATATGTTTCATTTAATATAACTAGTATATGTGTCCGCGTGTTGCGTTGATTATTTAAGAAAAAAGAGTAAAGTGAGATAATAGAAACATCCGTATGTGAACCATGTTTGACATATTAGGGATATTTTGTTTACATTGTTTTGGATTGTTCTTATTATATACTAATATTTTTATAGTATATGTAATTGATATTTCTTTATTATTGTCAATTTCTTCAAATAATATATCATCTTTTATACTCCAGGGGTAGGGGCCAATAAGCACACGTATATTTCAACAACAAAACGATAGAAGATACTATGCATTACAACGGTAAAGACATAAGATTCTTTCTTTGTTTTTGGATCTAATTATCATCCGAAAGAACTAATTTGCATTTATTACTGACTCTAACATAGAACCATTGCTTATACAAAAATCAAAAATCTTTTTTTACAGTAGGATAGATGTTTTCTTTAGTATTATATACATACATGAAAAATTAATTATATGTGTATAAAGTTACAAAAAGCTATGCATTACTACTATTTAGAATCACAAAGAAGCAGGCACCTCTTCGTTAACGTGCTTGCTTCTTCCGTGATTTTACTGTATTACCCCTAAATAATTATTATATATTATTTATGTATTTAAAAATTATTAATATTTAATTAAAAAAAAAGGCAAAATAGACAATTATGACATATCTGCTTCAGCTGTTTCAATCGTAATTTTACTATATCACCCCTAGTTAATTATTATAAGTCATCTAGAAATTTAAAAAATTAATAATATTTAATAAAAAATAAAATATAAATAAAACGACAAATAAACTCTTGATGTTTTAAATTACTTGACATCTTATCCGATACCCACTTAAATTTTTTTTACAAATATTTCTATAGCAATTTTATTATATCACTTCTAATTAGTTATTTTGACTTATTTAATACATGTTTGATTCACCACATCATGATAGTTGGTTGGATTTTACGTATTTAAAAATTAATCATGTTTAATAAAAAAAAAAAAGTAAATTAGACATTTATGACATGTACAGGTAGGGGTCTTCATGCCTGCTTCCTTCGTGATTTTACTATATCACCTCTATTTAATTATTATATGTCATTTAAATATTAAAAAATTAATAATATTTAATAAAAATATAAAATGAGTATTTATGACATGTCTGCTCCAACTGCTTCAACCGCAATTTTACTATTTCATCCCTAATGAATTATTATAAGTCATTTAAGTATTATAAAAAATAAAAAAATTTAATAAAAATATAAAATAAATATAAAATGATAAATTAACTATTGATATTTTAATTAACTTGACATCTTATATGAGGTCCGCTTAAATTTTTTTCACAACTATCTTTTATAGTAATTTTGCTATATCACTTCTAATAAGTTACATTCTAATTAATTATTATATCTCATTTACGTGTTAAAAAAATTAATAATATTTAACAAAGAAAGTAAAATAGATGTTTATGACATGTCTACTTCAATTGTTTCAACCGTACTTTTACTATTTCATTTTTAATTAATTATATTGTGAGTCATCTAAGTATTAAAAAAAATTAAAAATATTTAATAAAAAGAGTAAAATAAACAAAAAAAGTATAAATTAACTATTGATGTTTTAAATTAACTTAACATCTTGTATGAGGCCCGCTTAAATTTTTTTTGTAAGTACTTTTTTATAGTAATTTTGTTGTATCACTTCTAATAAGTTAAAGACGAGCTTTCCTCCAACTGGTATAGTTTCCACTGAGAACTGAATAATGTTCGTGTCCAAAGATGAACAAAGCCCTAGCTTCTAAAGTTCATTGCTTTTTCCAGGCCGGAGAAGGCCTTTGTTAGTCTTTAATCATCTTTACAAGGAGTGAAGTCAACTTAGGGTTAGAATTCGATGTGATATTTGACCAATCAGAATTTCGTACTTCTGTCGGATCCTCCCTATCTCCTGATCGAGCTTGTGTAGGTAGATGTTGCCTAGTAGGACCGATAGTGATACAACTGGAGAAAGAGAACTCCCCATGTCTGGGAACTCACAATAGATAGAGGGGCTAGCCACAGAAAGTCCAGAAATCGCTTGATTCTCTTCTTAGGAAAATACATCTTCCTTTCCTAATCTAATGGATTCACCTTTTACTGCAAATGCAACAGAAGGGGCTGAAATCTAACCTTTCCATCGATCTTGTTTAGCAGGGCGGGTCACTTGAGTGTCAAAACAAAATCAAGCGGTGGTTGTTTTTCCTTGGCTTATTGAACCAGAGTAGGCCCATGCCTCCTTTGATAACTCCCAGTATAGAAAGCCTAACTTTTTCGATGTGGATGGAAAGGAAGTTGGGCATGGACAATACATGTCTGCTTCGCGACTTCAATCGTGATACTTGATTGACTCTCGAAATTATATCAGTGTCACTTAAATTGGAATAGAAGAAAAAGTATTATAAATCACAATAATTAAAAACTTAAATTATTTTTAAAATATAATTGACTATCAGTGCCACAAAAGTTTGGACAATGAAAGTATTATAAATTACAATAGGTAACAACTAAAAATATCTAAAAAAAATATAATTAATTATCTACTTTTATTTGTGTCACATCAATTAAAACTAAAAAATAATATATATCGGTGCCTTCATTATCTATTATTAATATAATTTTCCATAACTTTTCATTTTGTATGACCCCATTGAATATAATAGAAAATAATTACTGTGTCTTTCATTTGTAAAATTCATTTAAAGCAAAATAATCATTTTTTAGCTTATTGAATTTCATCTACATTATACCTAATTCAATATTGCTTTAATATAAGAAAATAGGCTTTGTATGCATTATCATTTAGAACTCACCATAATTGCAGTAGAACCATCATCAAGTTTCATTGCTTCTTGACATATGATAGTTCAAATTACTTTCCAGATGAAATTATTACTTATATTCATGATGCTTTTGAAGGATATACACATATAAAGTGTACAATATTACTTTTTTAAAAATTAAAGAAAATAAATTTATGACCATCAATTAATTTATTTGTTTCTTATTTTTATTTGATTAAATATTGTAGACACGTAATTTTGTCCCTATTCAAAATCATTTTTTACCATTTTACCCCGTCTTACCACGTACCTTCACCCATGTGATAAGTTTCACAGAATAATAAATGCAATAATTTCTTAACAAATTGGGACACCTCACCCTAACGAATTTCACCTCATCCTGATGACCCCAACCCCCTTCCCCTACATACCCCTACCCATCCCATGTACCCTCTAACCCCACGCTCGGTATTTTTTTTCACTCAACAATTCACACTCACAGTTTAGCTCTCACAATTTACACTCACACTACAACACACTGGAAAAGACTACACTCTCACAATACATACACACTCACCTCGTTATTACCACAGATAGACCTCTCTCATAATTCACACACATTAGCAATACATGCACTCTCACATTCACACACTACACCTCACAAATACCCACTGGAACTCATATTTCAAAAAAACAAAATACACTCATTGATAAGCACATAACAGTATATACACATAGAGTAAATTGGGAGTGAATAGAAAACTGAGGGAGAGTGAAAAAACTGATTGAAAAATGGAGAAAACCAGCGAATGATAGAAATTGAGGGAGAGATCAGAGTATAGCAAGGAAATTGGCTGAAAAGATGAGAAAATAGGTGAAAATAGAGATAGATCAAAAAAAGGTAAACAAAGGTAATCCATCCGGCTGGTTTTGGGTTTTTCGGTGGATTTTTTGCTGAATTTGTCCATCTTTTGCCGAATTTAATTACCATAGGCGATAAATCACCCAAAACCCCTTTGTTTCTAATTTTTCTGATAAAATCTTGCCAGAAAACATTGATAGCTTGAACGGTCAGGGTCCGTCGAAGCTCTGACAAAGCGAACCACCACCGAAAAACTGTGACCAGTCATTTCCAGTTTTTAAAACATGTCTGATTGTTCAAGTTGTGTGTTCGTCATTTGAGGTTTTGATTTGCGGTTTCCAAATGCGAATTTCGTCTCTTTATTCAAATAACATTGAGTTCAAAAGCTTCAAATTGAGGTCCAATTTTACTCTTTCACTCTTTTTATTTTATTGTTAATGATATTTGGTGCATCAGATTAAATGTGTGATGATTAATCTTGATTGGTGATTTAATGAAACTTGTCTGATTTGTTGTTCCTTAGGTTATGAATTATGTAATGAAATAATATCTCGTTAAGAATTAAAAAGGAATTTGGGGTGGGAATCGAAAATTGATAAAAAGTGAATATTGTGGTATCTTGATTCATTGATGATTGTTTAATTTGAAATAAGTATTGATCTTTTTAAATGCAATAATATCATAATGGTTTGAAATTGATAGGCAAATGGTAGGCCGGATAGGTAAATTTAGGAATTGTGAATTGTTCGATGATTTGAAATGTTTGTTGAATGATTTCGATTTTTTTGCATTGAAAAAATGTATTCATTTAAACGAGAAATGCTCCTAGGCCATTTGTACTTATTCATTGGGGAATGTCTCAAAGTATTATTTACGCAAAGAAAGTTCGTGATGAAGGCTCGAGGCATCGGGTAGAACATAGTTCATGGTTAGTATAGGTTAGTGTAGGTTTATTTTAGTATTTTTTTATTTTAGTTTGTAGTAAATTGGACCGGAAATTATGTAATACCCCCTATTAGCCTTTGCTCAATTCAACTCCCAGTACATGTAAAAGAGGCTTACAACAATAACAAACCCAGTGTATTCCCACAGCGTAGGGTCTGGAGAGAGCAAGATGTATGCAGTCCATACCGCTACCTTCGAAAAAGTAGAAAGGCTATTTTCGATAGACCCCCGGCTCAAGATAAGGATAATAAACAAGGGTATGGATGACATAACTGAAATAACAAATAGGAAATAATATAATAAAATCACAGGAATATGAAATATGGGAAATAAGAGCAACACGGAATAATGAAAATTTGGCTAAGTGTTGGAGACTTAGTTTTATCTTTGGCCTCTTAACTTTGTTCATTTTTAAAGTGACCTTCCCTACCTTGAGACGTACGTTTTTAAGTTGATTCATGTTTAGGGGTGTACGTAGCATATCTCGAGTTAGTTTTGGATTTTTCAGACGAGGTTTGGACCATGTTTGAATTTCCAAAACATCAAGTCACCACGATGGTGATGCGTCGCGGTGGATATAGAGGTAGAAGCCTTGGCGCATCAAATATATGATTTTTACATGTTATCATGAATTTTAACCATGAATTCCCATGAATTTTGATTTTATATTATGATTACACATAATTTGTTGTTGAAGTTAAACCCTACATGTTTGATGATGCTTCCTTGTTTATTTATACCTTAAATTGTGATTTAGTATCGAAATCATGATATTACTACATATTTAAAACTATTCCCATGTTTAAACCATAAATTGCAAGTGTTTGACGAAATGCCCAAAGGAATAAGTTTTTAATAGTGACTACTTATCATGTCCTTAAGGCTTAGTATGTCTTATTGTTATTGTTGTTGAGTCTTGTGGGTTTTGAATATGTAAATATAGCTGCTTACCTAGTCTTCAGTATCTGTAGAATGATTTAGGATAGTTATGAGTATTTTCATTTCAGTCAGTCACCATAAATAGTTAAACTTAGTTCAGTCTAGTATTCAGTGTCTTTCAGTTAGGAGTAGGATTTAGCACTGAGTGAATACAAGGATGATGGATTCCCCGTTAGTTAGGTAGAGTCATTAGTAGCAGTTTTTGTATTCCAAAAATACATAGCTAGCATAGGATATGAGGAGTCACATGTCAGTTTAGGCTTGACTACCTCTCAGAGGTTACCCAATAGTTTAGGCTTGATACCTTGGTCCTTCGGGACATCAGTTAGTGGATACACACAGCCATCGTTAGTACCCATAGAACAACACTGACACTCTACCAACTGGGGTTACAGTTTGGACCCTATTTAGATCATTTGGGGGCATGTCGGTTAGATAATAGCTCCCACTGTCTTAGTTTAGTATTCAGTGCAGTATTCAGTTTCAGGTTTGCTTGACCATAGTCAGTTATTATTATTTTTTTATCAGTATTGACAGTATGCTTTAGACATTTTTAAACTATGATTCAGTATTGATTTTTAGTTGTTAAAACCTTATGGCATTTTTAAGTTAAGCTCTATAAATGTCTTTGTTATTTTATTCAGTTCTGATAGCAGGTACCAGTTCATGGGTTAGCTTGTGATCCTTCGAGGCTATCTTGTGGTCTATCTTAATGGATTCCATTATGTTCTATCTGTTCCTTATGATTAAAAATGTGTTATTATATGTGGAACAAGTTTATAGGAGTGTACAAAGTTCACATGAGTCAAACAAAGAGTGGAAACTTGAAGGAAAAGATCATGAAACCAACCTAGTCTAGGCTCTTATTTTTTATTCATCATAATGGGTTTAGTGTTGTTTGTGCTTCTAATTCGTGTGATGTGATGATGTATAATGCTTTTGGAGCTGAATATGATGATATTTTTATGTTAAAGAGTCTTGGAAATCAATGGTAAGACATCACAAGACAAGGAATGGAAGAAGGAAACACCAACACTTAACCAAAATTTGGAGGACACATTCCAAAGAGTGCATGCGTTTAGCATGCATCACATGCTCCATTCCTGTGCAATAGAGGGTGAAGTGCATAACCCATTCCATATCTATGTAGTGTGAAATGCATGCTCCACTCCACACCTTGGTGTTTCAAGCTAATTCGACTCCTAGACGGACTTGGCTTACCCTTATGCTATATATACATGTTGTATCACGTTTTTATATATCTTTTGACATATTTTGAAGATCAAGGGGCTGCTACAACTTCATAATTAGTTTTTTATTAATTTCATTTAGTTTATACATGTTTTAAGTTGTTAATTACAATATTGTGATTACGATTATGACTATGCATGGCTAAACACCCTCTTTTTGGGTTTGAAGCCAAGAACATGTTTATTATTGCTATGGATTAAGTTTGTTTTCTTTACTTATCACTAATGGTTATTTTTTTATTCTCTTCTTAACTATTTTAAGGATTTGCGACCCGTAGAATACATTCATTGTCAACCTTGTGAACTCGGAAGAGGGAATAGGGCGATAGAATATGGGAATAAGTAGAGTATAGTTCTTGATTATTTATAAAATAAGAAACTTGAATTAGTATCTAGGACAGGGATGTACTTAGATACCTTACTTGATTCATATATAGGATGATATTTGTAAAGAGCTTAAGTGAATTATTACATCCGCGCTCAACGATGTAGGTGTAAGGTTCCACTTAGGTAATAGATTAGAGGTTGGGAAATTATAATCGTGCAATTAACCGTATGAATCAACAACCAAGATAAGCAAGTTAACAAATGAAATCTAATAGCATTATATGATTATTTAGAGTGATTTAACCCTGGGTTTTCTCCTTTTGATTGCCTCAAGACCTTTACTTTCCACATTGTTTAATTTCAATTTACAATTTCCAAACTCTCTATTTGGTTACTCTCGCACCAATTGAATCTAAATTGTGAACTAAAATCAAATTATTGCCAATGCTAGTCACTGTAGGATCAATAAATTGGCTTTCTTGAAGTCCACTGTATTACTTAATAGACCACATATACTTGCGTGTGCACTTGGGTGCTGTCAAGTTTTTAGGGCCGTTGTTGGAGACTTGTTATTTGGCAATTGTTTATTTAAGTTTTACTTTTAGGTTTATTTGGTGTTTTTATGCTTGGTCTAGGTTTTTTGTTACAGGAAATAGGTTTTTAGGTTGATAAGCTGGCAAGGGATTGGGAGTTTGTAGAACTAAGCTCGAAACTTGAGCAACTTTAACATCAACGCAGGAGAGAAGCAATCCTTCTCCTTAGAATTCTCTAAATCCAAGAAGACCAAGGGCATACTGTTCCTATGGCTGAACAACAAGCAGCGGGTAGGAAGGTTAGGGAAGTGGCAGTCATATTTGCAACGAACTTGAATTCCCCAATTCAAAGACCGGCAGCTTAGGGGAATTTTGAGTTAAAACACAATATGGTGCAGCTTCTTATTAGCAGTGGATAGTTTGCAGGGCTTTCATATGAGGATCCATAAGTCCACTTGCAAGCATTCATTGAGCTTGTAGATACATTCACTCCTACCGGGGTGACTCCAGATTATATGAGGCTGACACTATTTCCCCATTCACTTTTAGGGGAAGCTAATAGATAGTTGAATACAGAGCTGAACAATTCAATCACATCATGGGATAACTTAGATAGAAAGTTACTCATTAGATTCTTTCCATCAGGCAAGACTATGAGACTTTGAAGTGAGATAGTGAGCTTCAAATAGAAGCCTGATGAAAATCTCTATCATTCTTGGGAATGCTTCAAGGATCTTTTTTGGGAGTTTCCACATCACCAATAGTCGAATGAGGTACTTGCTTACGCTTTTGTAGAAGCTCTTGATCACAATACGAAGATTTTGTTAGATTCGGCCATAGGTGGTCAAGTATTGGAGCTAATTTATGATGAGTTGTAAACATTGTTGAACCACATAGCGTAAGGAAATCCAGATTGGCATTCAGATTCTAAAAGTGCCACAAAAAAAATTACGGGTGTACTGGAGGTAAACCAATTCACAGCCTTATCAGCACAGGTTATTGCATTACAAAATTTGATCAACACATCATTTAACAGCATAAATTTGGGAGCAACACAACCTGCAGCCACAGTCAATGTAATTCAACAAGCTGCAGGTTGGTATGAGGTATGCAAAAATAATGGCCATTCAGCGGCCATGTGTACTTTAAATCTAGAATATGTGATGTACGTAGGTAATGCTCAAAGGCCAAATTACGGTAATGCCTATAACTTGAAGTGGCAGACTCAGCCACCATATCAGCTATGGAACACTCCACAGCCTTAGGCCCAATCAAATCAGTCAACTAGCAACACGAAGGAGGTTTTAAAGCAGATCCTAGCTAATCAAACACAGTTTGCTACAGACTTAAAGAATTAGAAAGCGGCCATAAGATGTTTAGAGTTGTAAATGGTCCAATTATCACATGCACTAAATGTCAGACCACAAGGTGGGTTACCAGCAGATATAGAAAATTCGAAGCAGGTTATGGCAATCACTTTGAGAAGTGGTAAAAAGCTTCAAAGAGAACCTCCCAAGACAACAAAGGAGGTATATGTTGATGTGTTGACTGAATAGGTAAATGAAAGTATTTCTAAAAATTCAAGAAATTTTGAGCACTTGAAAGAAAAAAATGTTGAATCGGAGAAGAAAAAGATGTTGCCACTCCTATTCCCTCAAAAGAAAATAAAAGACAATGAGGATTCCCTATTTAAAAAGTTTATTGATACATTCAAATAGCTTTATATTAACTTACCTTTGCTAGATATTTTGTAGAGAATGCCTAAATATGTAAAGTACTTAAGGGGTATGGTGGCAAAGAAGGTGAAAATGAAAGATATGGGAGCAATAACAATTGAAAGGGGTATGATTTAGTACGTATAGCTAGCAATTTAGTTTAACAGTCAAACAAACGAGTTCCATTATTTTCCATCTTTGACCTACTCTTACTACCTAAAGTTTCATGAGTATGGCCACTCCAAGAGGTAACTTGTTTGCATTTAAGTAAGTTGTGAATTTAGTTAAGTTAATGCACCAGTGGAGAAATTATTGCACCCATTTCACCTGCTCCATCCATTCCATCATTATCATCATTGATATCATACTGGATCGGCTGGTACTCTTGTCTTTCTCGGAACGGACGATTCCTGTTAACATTACGCCGTACTGGTGTAGCTATCTGCTCTGGATGCCTTGAGTTACCAGGATTCAGCAACTCCTCGTCTCCCAAATCTTCTTCCTCAGGGTTTGGATGTCATGCTTTTTGCCTGACATTTTGCATATTCACCTGAGCATGAGCTAAGGCTGCCAGTCTGTCATCCTCTTGCTGTTCAGCTATTCTTCCAATTCGTTGTGGTTCCGGATTAAGTGGTAATAATGATTCTCCAAAACTTCTAGTTCTTGGCATATACTATAAAGATCCTACAAATAAATAAAAACAATAAATAAATGTTAAACTAGGAAACTTAACTAACAGTCAATTTGCGCACACAAACTTCAGTTTACAACTGTATTCCCCGGCAATGGCATCATTATTTATAACGCTCAAACTACACCTCTCAATGAGAATGTAAGCGATCATTGTCAATATAAAATCCAACTAGGTTCGGGTCGAATCCCACAGGGAATATTGTGTGAACGTAAGTCATTTGCAAATTAATCAACTGATAGTTGGATGTTTCCAGAAATAGGGGGGTTTTAGTTTAACAAGCAATTTTTGATTATGTTAGTTTCAGTGTTCATAATCAAGAGTTTATGAAAAAACAGAATTATGTTCACTAGGAATTTTGGTACTTGACAGATGCTACCAGTGGCTCAGGATTCTCACAGTAGGTAGGACAACAAGTTATCTTTATCGAAGTTGTGCTTAAATGTCTCTTGGCCTACTTAAGCATTTAATTACCTAATCCTCTCAGACTTAGGGAATTTATATTCACCACTCAGATTTTACTCCAGGTTAACCAACCTTATTACAGCACTGATTATTAAATAGAGTATTTCTAAGTCCTTGTTGATAATTCACTTCCTACTATATTTTATTTATTTCTCAAGCATATCAAAGTAGATTTTATCTATTGTTTGCAACCAAAAGACGTTAATTAAAACCTCAGAATTATCAAGAAGTCCTACCACCTTTTGAATCCTGATCACTCAGCACCATATCAAGACCTAACCCTAGATCCCATAATTCAGGTTAAAGAAATATAGCCGCTCTTGACGTAATAATCAAAACACCTATATGAATTCATGCTTTGAAAGATAAACTTACCACAAGATGAATAGAAATTAGAGATTCTCTCACAAAGGAAATCCCCAAATAATGAATATAATCTCTTCCAAGTAATTGCTTTCTCAAGCCAAAAGTAGAGAGAGAAAATATCAAAGTATATTGCTCAAAACTCAATGTGCCGACCTCTAAAGAAAACCCTAAATAAGTCTTTAAATAGTTTACCCTAATTATGGAAACAAAATAATAGAATTAAGAAATTCCTTAGATTAGATGACGATATTTGTGATAGCCTATCAGGAGGCTGACGATATATCATAAATATCGTCAGCTTCGTTTATGTTTTTGGTGCTTTCTGCCTACCGCTGATGATAAAAAGTGATGCTCTATCAGCTTCTTGATGACCTATCACAAAATGTCATCAATTCTCTTCTTCAATTCTTATGTGCTACCTTAGGTTGACGGCATTCTTGATGGCTTATCAGATCTTTGACGACCTATCACAAAATGTCATCATAGCTTTTAATCTTAGGTCAATTCTCTGTCTATAGCTGATGATGAACTTGATAGCTTATCACAAGGCTGACGACTTATCACAAATGTCATCAGCCATACTTTGGCTCTATTTTCTTTTGATTTCTACTCCTTTGCTTCCATTCTTGTTGGTTCTCTATCATATTATCTTCTACTACAAAATCAAACATAAACCAATCAAAAATGACAAAAGTTTCTGAAGACTTTACAACTATTCTTTGTTAAAATCCTCAAATATGTTAGCATATGCTGACACATCACTAGGATAGTGACGTACTTAAATACCTTACTTGATTAATATGTAGAAGTATATTTGTAATGAGCTTCAGTGAATTATTACATCCCCTCTCAATGATGTAGGAGTAAGGTTTGCTTAGGTAATAGATTAGAGGTTGGGAAACCATAATCGCGCAATTAACCCTATGAATCAAAAACCAAGATAAAAAAGTTAACGAATGAAATCCAATAGCATTATATGATTGTTCAGAGTGCTTTAACTCTGGGTTTTCTCCTATAGATTGTCTCAATACCTTTACTTTCCGTATTGTTTAATTTAAATTTACAATTTCCAAACTCTCCATTTGGTTACTCTCGCATCAATTGAATCTAAATTATGAACTAAAATCAAATTGTTGCCAATTCTAGTCTCTGTGGGATCGATAACTCAGCTTTCTTGAAAGCCACTGTATTACTTGATAGGCCACATACACTTGTGTGTGCTTTTGCGCGCTGTCATGGGGCGTTACAAACTTGGTATCAGAGCCTAAGGTTTTAAAGTTTCTTAGGGAGTCTGAAAGCCACTTTGAGTAGTCTTGTACATGGATGTGAAGCGCGCCACACTTATGGGCAAGAGGCTACAAAATGTTTTAGGAAGGTTTTCCTTCTTTTAGTGTTGAAATAGTGTGAAAGAGCATGAGTTCTATTTAAACTCTCTTTCTCATTTATTCTTCCTTCCATTTATGGAGAATGCCTCCTAAAAAGAACAACGAAAGAAGAAACAGGAATCAGCCCGCACTTCTGCATATTCAGGAAGATCCCCTAAATAAGCATATCTCTCATGCCAAATTAAGAACTACCTTCATTACCTTAGACCATTCAGTAGCTGATCAGAACTATCAGCAGGCTATTGTCCTATCTAGACTTATGGTTTATGCTCAGTAGATTGAAAGGGGAGTGTAGGAAGAAAGAAAGAGGGAGAAAAAGGGCCAGAACAGGTAGTTTTATGCCATGGTCAGAGGATGACAACCATTCCTAGTTCTATCAAAAATTCTCAGCCCTAGCTCCACCTTTAGCTAGTATGCTAAGTTTAGGAATGACATTTGAGATAGAGCACCAGGCTCTAAGTTGTAGGGTAGTGGGAAGGGTATTCGTACTAATTTGCTTTGCGGAGAATGTGGTAGGAATCATAAGGGTGTGTGTAGAGTTGGCAGTAATGTATGTTTTGGATGTAGCAAGTCACGCCATAGAGTCAGAGATTTCCCAAAGGGTGGCCAGCAGGGTTAGTCCAGTTATTCCAAAGTTTCAGCTAGTCACCCGACTCAGCAGGGCACCAATTGGTCAATGCCAAAGAAAATTGGGTGCACTCCAGTCTCGACATGATCAGGAAAGTTCTCATAATATAGTTAAGGGTACGTTACACATCTTTTATCTTTATGTTTATGTTTTATTAGATCCTAGAGCTTTACTTTCTTTTTTAATCCCCCCCTCCCCCTCATATAGCTGTCAATTTTGATGTCAGTCTAAAAATATTAGGAGAGCCTTTCTCAGTGTATATCTCAGTGGGGAAGATTATCATAGTCAGCAGGGTATGCAGAACCTGCCCAGTTACATTATCCCAGAAAAATCACTTCAGTTAATAGAAGAGATAGAGTCATTCAGTTTCAGTTTCCTAATGAACCAGTCATCGAATGAAGGGGTAGTAACTTAGTGCTTAAGGTTCAGATGTGTTCTTAAATCCTTTCTCAGAATCCTATGACAGCATATGATCGAGAGTTAAAAGCATGAACTCTGAAGTTTAGCAGTAGTATAGTAGGGATAGTGTTATTTGAATTGAGCGGATTATGTATCCACAGAGATAGTTGTATGAAGGTGAATCATTAGGCTTGAAAATGGTGCATTCAAGAATTTAAGTAGTTGATTCAAAATTAAGTATGATTATGTGTATATGATCTAGGGGTGTACCAAAGGTGATATGGGATTGTATTATTTCTAAGTTTTGATAGTGAGTATGCTTATGTAGTACCCTTGAGTGCTAAGTTTGAATGGGACTATTAATGGAGTAATCGACTTTATTACCAACTAAGTTATGGGCTATAGGGTTTTAATATCGAATGTAAAGGTGTAATGGTAATTCTCATGGTTTAGGGAGAAAGATAAGTTTAGAGATGTGATATTAGTAAGCTATGATGAAGGTTAGTATGGTTTATTAAGGGTTGGAGATATCCATGATAGGTGTTAGAATCTAAGTTTGAATCTTTGAAGATTGAGCTAATAAGACGTAGAGTTGAAGCATTAGATAGTGTGAACTCATGGTATGGTGATACTCATGAAAATTCTAAGTTAGTCAGTGCTTAAGTTATTGTGTGATGACTATTAGGGCTATAAAAATTAAAGAGTTGTATCCCAGAAGGGAGTATTAGCAGCGGGTTGTACACTCTTAGGTGTAGTCCTTCGTGTTGAGTATGGCAGTTTAGTTTAGAGTTGATTAAAAGGGTCTACAGACTTAGAGTAGTGGCTTAAAGACAAAGGGGAGATGATAGGACCAGTAACCAAGTATGGCTCTCAGATTCTAGTAGTGATGCCAGTGTGTTAAAGACAATACTAAGAAGGATGATGCCCAACCCATGCTTATTTTAGTATTTGTACTTCAGTCATAATGATATCTACTCAGGATTTATATATCAACTCTATGATCATAGCTCATATTCATGCACCTTATAGAAACTCATGTACTCTCCCATTTCCTAGTATGAGGAGTTTTACTTCACTCAGCAGTACAAATCATGTTCCATAAATTCAGGAACTCCAAACTCAGGCCATGCAACTCATGACTCATGTACTCATGTTGTATAGTATGTTCATTTCTAGGTAATCATGCTACACTCTTAATGATCAGCGAGATTCAGATTATGTCATGTATATCCTCATTTTAGCTCTTTTGATGAATTTATGATCTGGATACTCTATTTGCCAGACCTCAGTTAAGTGTCAAAGTTATGCATAGCATCCCTTCATGCCTCATGTACTTATGTTTTAACCTTTCCGTGACCTCTTCTTAATATTAAGATAGTGATGATGAAAAATTGTTTAGATGGGAGAGAGCAAATGTTTTATGCTAGAATAAATTGTTGCATGCTTGTTTTAGTTAAGGTTGTAAGTGTGAAGTAAGATTGAGGCCAAGTTTTTTATATATGTCATGGTTAGTTGAAATTATGTGTGAGTTTTCTTGAGGTAGTCCATAGAAGTTATGGATGATAGAGGTTTCGAATGATATGAGAAAAATATATTTATGGGTGTTTGTTTTGAAGTGTGTATGTGGTTGTGATGATAGGCTTGAATGTCATGTTTATACATATATGGATGGATGTGTTGCATGTCAATAAGTGTCTAGTAAGCATTGGATATAGTTGTTGAAGTAGTAATAGGAGTTATTCTAGAATGAGAAGTTGTGAAAAATATAGGGTGTATTAAATTAATGATACAGACTAGTATTACAGTGTTATAGTTGTACTTTGTAGATTCGAGTAGGCTTGAACATAGTGGGAGAATTTAGTTTAGATCAGACTTTAGTAGGTAGAGTTGTTAGTGCCCAAGTGAACATTTTAAGTAACCTCAAGTAAAGTGCAGTTTTGTAGAGGAACATATAGTTGAGTATAAGCTTTAAGTATGATTCAGTACGTATAGCTAGCAATTCAGTTTAACAATCAGACAAACGAGTTACAATTGTTTTCCATCTTTTGACCTACTCTTACTACCTAAAGTTTCATGAGTATGGCCACTCCAAGAGGTAATCTATTTGTATTCAAGTAAGTTGTGATACTCCTGAAAATTCTAAGTTAATCAGTGAGCTTCAAACAGAAGCCTTATGAAAACCTCTATCATGTTTGGGAATGCTTTAAGGCTCTTTTTTGGGAATGTCCACATCACCAATAGTCGAATGAGGTACTTGCTCACACTTTTGTAGAATCTCTTGATCAAAAGACAAATATTTTGTTAGATTTGGCCACAGGTGGTCAAGCGTTGGAGCTAACTTATGATGAGATGTACACATTGTTGAACCGCATAGTGCAAGGAAATATAGATTGGCATTCAGATTCTAAAAGTTCCACAAAAAGAATTGCGGGTGTATTGGAGGTGAACCAATTCACAGCCTTGTCAGCACAAGTTTCTACACTATATAATTTGATCAACACATCATTCAACAGCATAAATTTGGGAGCAACACAACCTGCAGCCACAGTCAATGTCATTCAACAAGGTGCAGGTTGGTGTGAGGTATCAAAAAATAATGGCCATTCAGCGGCCATATGTACTTTAAATCCAGAATATGTGATGTACGTAGGTAATGCTCAAAGGCCAAATTACGGTAATGCCTATAACATAAAGTGGCAAACTCAGCCTCCATATCATCCATGGAACGCTCCACAGCCTTAGGCCCAATCAAATCAGTCAACTAGCAACACGAAAGAGGTTTTGAAGCAGATCCTAGCTAATCAAACACAGTTTTTTATAGACTGAAATAATCAGCAAGTGGCCACAAGATGTTTAGAGTTGCAAATGGGCCAATTATCACATGCACTAAAAACCAGACCACAAGGTGAGTTGCCAGCAGATATAGAAAATCTGAAGCAAGTTATGGCAATCACTTTTAGAAGTGGTAAAAATCTTCAAGGAGAACCTCCCAAGGCAACAAACAAGGTTGATGCTGATGTGTTGACTAAACAGGTAAATGACAGTGTTGCTGAAAATTCAAGAAAGTGTGAGTACTTAAAAGAAAAAGTTGTTGAACCAGAGAAGAAAAAAATGTTGCCACTCCTATTCCTTCAAAGGCAAATGAAAGAGAATGAGGATGCCCTATTCAAAAAGTTCATTGATACATTCAAAGAGCTTTATATTATCTTACCTTTGCTAGATGTTTTGTAAAGCATGCCTAAGTATGTAAAGTACTTAAGGGATATGGTGGCAAAGAAGGTGAAATTGAAAGATATGGGAGCAATAACACTCACTAAAGAGTATAGTGTGGTAATGACACAGAAAATCCCTAAGAAAATGAAATATCAGGGGATGTTTTCTATCCCTATTCAAATTTGGAGCAAAGAGGTTCATGCATTGAGTGATTTAGGGGCAAGTATAAATTTGATGCCCTTATCTCTATTTTAAAAATTTATCTTAGGAAAGCCTAGATCAAGGACCATGGTTTTACAGCTAGCGGGCGGTTCTATGGCATATTCGAAAGAAATAATTGAGGATGTCCTCATTAAGGTTGGTAAATTTGTTATTCCTGCTAACTTAATTGTTCTTGATTTTGAGAAAGACGAACAGGTACTAATTATTTTAGAGCGTCCACTCTTAGCAACCGAAAGGGCCTTGATTGATATTAGAGAAGGCACGCTCAAAATGAGGGTAAAAGATGAAGAGGTGGTGTTTGATGTATACAAGGCTCCCATAATTACATCCCAAGTTAAAGATTTGTGTATGATCAATGTTATTGAAGGGGATAGGTGTGGGGTGGCTAGCGTATAAAAGACCTCTTCAAACCACCTGATTGAGAAGCCTAAGACTCTATCTCCTAAGCCTGATATGATAGAAGTTGGTGAGCTTGAAAAAGATAAAGTTAAGAAACCTGTTGCTCTTAAGAATTCACACCTAAAAGAGGTGAAAAGGATAAGAAGATGGCCTTCAAGTGTGAGGAAAAAGATGAAGGAATATGGTTGAGTTGAGTTGGTTTGTGCCATGACACTAAATCAGGCGCTTCTTGGGAGGCAACCCAAGCTAATTAGGTATGTTTTATTTTCAGTTTTTTTAGTTTTTATTTCACAGAGTTTTTGTTTTTGGTTGAGTCACAAGTTAATGGAAAGTCTAAGTACCATAAAATTGAGCTTGAAGCATGGCAAAGATCGAGTGTGGGTTCCATGGATCTCATTTATGTTTGAAGATGCTACTAGCTAGGCCTAAAGGCCTCAGAGAGTATTTCTAACTTTCTACTTTTAAATTCACTTTGGGAACAAAGTAGTTTTTAAGTGTGGGGTGGGGGAAATTCCCAAATTTTGACTCAATTAAAATTTTTTAGATTAGGAATAAGTGAGATATGCTTGTTGGTGCTATTTTTTATTACATGATGCAAGTGAGTTTATTTTTAAAAGCATGTTGATTGAGGTGAATTGCTATTTTTTTGAAAATCTTAGGCTCATATTTATGACTCTCATACTTTTTAGCTTAATTTTGGATTCATGCTATTGTTTGGTTGGGAGTCTATGATGATCCTATTAAGTTGAACATGTGCCATGTGAGGGTGATATTTTTGTATATTCCTTGTTGTATATGATGTCTAGAAATTTTCTGGTGTGTGTGTGAAGCAAAATAAAGAATATAGGTTTAGGAGATGATATAGGCATTTCTTTGATAGCCTTATTTTATACTTTATTTTGCCTACCCTTGTGCATTATCTTAGTTAAACCCTATTGAGCCTTCAGCTTTTTCGTTGGTAACCTCTTAAGTAGCCTAATCCCTTCTTTGATAGACCATAATTTGATCCAAAAAGCTCCTAAGTATTTTACTAAAAATTGAACTAGTAAGAGAAGTTTGAGAAATTGAAGAAGAAAAAGGTGAAATTAATGCCCCAAGGTAATGGTTATTGATGTATAATTGATGTGTGGTGGATGGTTGTGATATAATTTATGCTAAAAATATTGCCATGATTGTGAAAAAAAGAGAAAAAAAATTGATTCTTGTGGTAGTAAACTATGTGTCCACCAAGTGTTTAGGAAAATACTTAAAAGAGATGGGGTGAAAACAAAAGGTATGGGAGGATGAAAAAGTGTAATTTGGTTGTCGGAGATTGGTTTTAATTGCATAATGTATTGTATTAAAGCGCTTAGAGGGTTAGTCACTATTCCCAAATAGTTCCTACCCATCCCTTAGCCTACATTACAACCCGGAAAAGTCATGATTGATCCTAAGTTTTACATTCAACTATTAGTGGAGCATTACACTAAGGGAAAGCCTATGGTTCATTCTATGTAACTTGTGAATTCTTTTTGAGAGTGAGCGTAATTTGATTCTTGTACCCATCATATTATGAATTGCTTAAATGTGAGTGATTATGGGTAACTCTCTTGTTGTGAGGGGAACATATTTGATGAATATTGATGACTTGTATGATGTCCTTGATTGAATGATAAGCATGATTTTTCCACTAGTGAGTCAATTCTTGAGGCTAGGATGTTTTTTGGAGTAGTGTCCATGAGCTTTCAATTGTGCAAATAATGTGCTTAGTGAATAATTTGCATTCCATGTAGTCATTATAGTGCTAGCTTGAGTATCTTTCATTTAGTATAAGTGTAGAGTCTCCTTAGTTTATGATGATTGTAGTTAAGAGTTTTTTGAGGACGAACAAGGTTTTAAGTGTGGGGTGGTGATATTGAGTGTATTTATGCATTCTAACGTCCCTATTCTAGAATTTCTAGCCTTTTTTAGGATAATTCTAAGATGTAATGGTTGATAATGAGATAAATGTGTTAAAACATGTGTTTATAAGGTTTCAAGTGAATTCCAAGTAAGTTTGTACTTAAAAGAGTCAATTAGAGTTCAATGGAGAAAACTAGTCTTCCTAGCTTGAGCTAGTTACTTTTCTAGTCTACCTTGTTTTATTCTATTGTGTTCAATGTGTTCCTCATGGTTTTAAATGTGTTATTATAAATGGAACAAGTTTTTAGGAGTGTAAAAAGTTCATATGAGTCAAATAAAGAGTGGAAACTTGAAGGGAAAGATCATGAAACCAACCTAGTCTAAGCTCTTGTTTTTTATTCATCGTAATGGGTTTAGTGTTGTTTGTTCTTCTAATTCGTGTGGTGAGAAGATGTAAAATGATTTTGGAGCTGAATATGATGATATTTTGATGTTAAAAAGGCTTGGAAATCAATGTAAAAACACCATAATACAAGGAATGGAAGAAGGAAGCACTAACACTTAACCAAAATTCGGAGGACAAATTCCAGAGAGTGCATGCATTTAGCATGCATCGCATAATCCATTCCTATGCAATATAGGGTGTGTCTCATGCCCCATTCCATATCTACGGAGGATGAAATGCATGCTTCACTCCACACCTGGGCGTTTCAAGCTAATTCGGCTCCTAGATGGACTTGGCTTACCCTTATGCTATATATACATATTATATCACATTTTTACGTATCTTTTGACATATTTTGGAGAGCAAGGGGATGATACAACTTCATAATTACGTTTTTATTAATTTTATTTAGTTCATACATATTTTTAGTGGTTAATTTTAATATTGTGATTATGATTATGACTATGCGTGGCTAAACACCCTTTTTCAGGGTTTGAAGCTAAGAACATAATTATTATTGCTATGGTTTAAGTTTTTTTTTTTATTATCACTTATGGTTGTTTTTTTATTCTTGTTTTAACTATTTTAAAGATTAGCGGCCCTTAGAATACATCTATTGTCAACCATGTGAACTCGGGAGAGTAAATAGGGCGATAGAACATAGGAATAAGAAGAGTATGGTTCTTGATTCTTTATAAAATAAGAAACTTGAATTAGTATCTAGGTGATAATTCTCAAACCACGCCTCTCAATGAGAATGTAAATGATCGTTGTCAATATAAAACCCATCTAGGTTGGGGTTGAATCCCACAAGGAACATGGTGTGAACGTAAGTCGTTTGCAAATTAATCAACTGACAGTTGGTTGTTTCCAGAAATGGGGGGTTTTTAGTTTAACAAGAAATTTTTGGTTACGTTAGCTTCAGTGTTCGTAATCAAGAGTTTATGAAAAACTAGAATTATGTTCACTAGGGATTTTGGTACTTGACAGATGCTACTAGTGGTTCAGGATTCTCACAGTAGGTAGGACAACAAGTTATCTTTATCGAAGTTGTACATAAATGTCTCTCCACCTACTTAAGCATTTAATTACCCAATCCTATTAGACTTAGGGAATTTATATTCACTGCCCAGATTTTACCTCAGGTTACCAACCTTGTTACAGCGTTGATTATTAAACGGAGTATTTCCATGTCCCTGTTAATAATTCACTTCCTACTATATTTGATTTCTTTCTCAAGCAAATCAAAGTAGGTTTTATCTATTGTTTTCAACCAACAGATGTTAATTAATACCTCAGAATTATCAATAAGTCCTACCACCTTTCGAATCCTGATCACTTAGCACCTTATCAAGACCTAACCATAGATCCCATAATTTAGGTTAAAGAAATTTAGCCTCTCATGATGTAATAATCGAAACACCTAGATGAATTCATGCTTTGAAAGATAAACTTAACACAAGATGAATAGAAACTAGAGATTCTCAGATTAACTCACAAAGGAAATCCCAAAATAATGAATATAATCTCTTCCAAGAAATTGCTTTCTCAAGCCAAAAGTAGAGAGAGAAAATATCAAAGTATATTGCTCAAAAATCAATGTGCCGACCTCTTAAGAAAACCCTAAACAAGGATTTAAGTAGTTCACCCTAATTATGGAAACAAAATAATAGAATTCAAAACTCCCTCGGATTAGATGACAACAGTTGTGATAGCCTATCAGGAGGCTGACGACTTATCACAATTGCCATCAGCCTCCTTTATGCTTTTGGTGCTTGCTGCCTACTACTGCAACAAAAAGTGATGCCCTATCATCTCCTTGACAATCTATCACAAAATTCCATCAAGTCTCTTCTTCAGTTCTCATGTGCTGCCTTAGGTTGACGGCATTCTTGATGGCTTATCAGATCCTTGATGACCTATCATAAAATGTCATCGAAGCTTTTAATCTTATGCCAATTCTCTGTCTATGGTTGGCGATGAACTTAATATCTTATCACAGGGCTGATGACTTATCAGAAATGTCATCAGCCACACTTTGTGCCATTATTTCCTTCTGATTTCAACTCCTTTGCTTCTATTCTTGTTGGTTCTCTATCATATTAGCTTCTAATACAAAATCAAACATAAACCAATCAAAAATGACAAAATTTGCTTAATACTTTGCAATTATTCTTAGTTAAAAGCCTCAAATATGTTAGCATTAGCTCACACATCAACACCCTCAACTTAAAATAATTGCTAGTCCTCAAGAAACTCAATACAACTAAGAGAATACAAGACATATTTGGCAGTCAATCATCCACATTATCTCAAAACACTTTCACCATCTCCAAGGTAACTCAATTCAAGAACAATGAAGAACACCAATGCAACACACAAGACTCAAGATACGGTATTAATTCAGTTATAACAACCATGCATAAACCAGTATTACAATACCCAAACAAGTCAGTAACTAGTAATGTAACCAGTGTATCCTCACAACAAAGAAATCCCCTCTTCTCATATCAAGAATTATATATTTAACCATGGGGAAAATTAAAACACTCACTCTCAGAACGAAGTTCTAATCAGTGTATGCCAAGTACCATAGGCTTGCCCTTATATTCATTATCCAGATCTTCAGATAGGTCAGCTGGGATCACTATAAGACTTCTCTTAGACTTGTAATGTAGGCTAGAGGATGGTATGATACTTGATGGTATTTAAATTGACTAATCCTCCTTGACACTATAATAGCTTTTTGAGGTTTCACTCATTAGCCTTTTCCGCTCTTCTCTTTTCTTGATCACACTTATTTAGGATAGGTGCAGTCTTTTCTCAATTACTTAATCTTTTTCATAATTTTTTATTTTCTTTCTCTTTTCCTCTCACCCAATTTTTTATTCTTTTATTTTATGCTCCCTTTCTTCATACTTATTCTATATCATTCACCCCTATTATAGCCACCCTCAACTTAGGCCATTTGCCTAAGTTAAGGTGCACAGTGTCCAAGGAGGACCGTGGCAAAAATAGGTTCATTGTGATCTAAATGGGAAGGTTACAGGTTTCATACAAAGAAATAGGCTAATTAGGATCAAAAAAGGGATCAAGGGATACTATATACATAGGGAAGGTCATTTAGGCTAAAGTGAGCTAATACCAAAATGGTCTATGATCCTTTCCTAACCCCTATCCTTCAACCTAGGTAAGACTAACTGAGCAAGTTCTGGCTTTAGCATACAAATAGAACTAAGTAGTTGCTCACACACACATGGCACACATATATACCACAAGCTACAACTCATTCAGTTCATGCATAGTTTTAGCAATGATTATTATGTTACTAGAACTAATGCCATACAAAGATGCATTGTGGTCACACTTGAATTCAAATCACACAGTTAAAGGAATAGACCACTTGAAGAGGTGTACAAAAATCACAAAACAATTCAACTACCTCAAGTACAAGTACATCTCCTTATCGGCTACAAAATTTTACAATAATAATTTACTCTACACCCTCAACTTAAAATCAAAGAAAATCTGAACTAAGGGTTAGAGTGTACCTAGAATGGATCAATCTCGGGGGTCATAGGTTCCTGACCCTACTGCTGTATCTCCATCAGGAGCCTCAAAATGTTCTGGTGTAGCTGGTCTATAATTCTCTGAAGGCCTACTGGTGGAGGCGCCTACTGGTGGAGGTACCTACTTCTCTCTCTCTCAGATGGTTGCCTCCCACTCTCATTGTCCGCTAAGGACTCAATCCTTTCTATCTTTATCTCCTTTTTTTCAGACTTCTTTCTTGCCCTCTTCTCTTCTTTTCTTTCTTCATCACTGTCAGGCCTCTCTCTCTTTCCTTTGCCTTTCTTCTCACCATTTTTTTTATTTTTCTTTACTGGCTTGTTTGTGAGATCAAGCATCGAGATTTCTCCCTCAGACTCCTCAGCTACTGGATCTATTAACACCATAAAGTGGTGCTACTATAGCTTTCCAAACTCTGCCTTAACTTTATCTAGGTCTGATCTGAATAATACCTTCTTTGGAGTAGACCTCTCTCTTAACTGAGCATTAAAGTGGTTCTCCAATTCATAAATCTAGCCCAGTAGATCCTTGTAAGGCTCAAGTGCAGCCTTAACCCTCTTTTCCATTGCAGCTGCAAATTGATTGGCAAAGAATTTAAGCTGAGCCTCGCACCACTTGGACTATTTTGCTACTCTTCTGAAATTCATAAGGTTGAAGGCAAATTCTATTATAGGCACTACAGCTGGAAGAATTATCTCAGTTCTAGGAACTAATAATTCTGCCATTGTTATGGATATTGGAGGTATACCTTCAGAATCAGGCATCTCTGCATTAGGCACTGAACTAGTACCTGTGACCGGTGGGTCAGTGGGAATCTCTGTGCCCCTATCAAGAATTAGCCTTGGCTGATTTTCCTCAATTCTGATAGGATTGTGGGTCTTCTTGGCAAGGATTTCTTCTTCTAACCCTTCAATCTTCGGTACATTTAATTCCCTACACAACCTTGTAATTAATCAAGGGAAGGGATATGCAGTATCAGACCTTGAGACATGAATTTTAATCTCTTCGGCAATAGTCTCTCCAAAATTCAATTTGAGGTTATCCACAAAACTTGCGATTAATATTTATCTATCATCCCCGAGAATATTATCACCATCTGTGGGCATCAACCAAGTACAAATAATACCTCACCAAAATTTTGCCTCTGAATTTAGGGAGGCCTTGAAAATCCTTTCACGCTAATTTGTTAGCCATTCCGGTTCACCATCAGCTATGAGTGTGGCTAACCAATTTTGCTGATTTTCTCTATGCTTCAACTGGGCATAGAAAGTAGGTGAAGTGGACTGAGGAGTGAAGTTTGGGCCATGAAGGAACCTATTGATTATTGCTTCAGAAAAATCCACCATTACGCCCCGCACCGGAACTTTATCGAACAAAGGTTGGTCAGCTACTTTCTCTCCTTATCTACATATATTTTCCAAGCGATCTTGGTAGTGTGCATATAACTCCCTAACTAGTGTAGGGAAAAATGAATTTCCTCCTCATGTTGTCCATCCCAAATCATAGCCATAAAATTTCTACTCCACTTCCGGGTACCTGCTCAACCCCTTAGTGATGATTCTCTTCCCCTCAAATATTGGCCTCTTCATAGCTCTTCTGTTGGTTCTACGAAGCCCATCAAAGAATATTTTCTGAGCTTTGGGAATTTGCCATCTAGTGCCATCTCGGACTTCAGGATTCTTGTATTTGACCATTGTTCCCTGAATCGAAGAGTCTTCGTCATCTTATGGCTAGCAGAAGGGGACTCAGTTGATGGTCCCTCAGATTTATGTTGCCCAAACTAATGTTCCTCAGACTCAGGCTGCCTAACTCATGTTTTTCAGATGCAGTATGTTAAGACTCTTGTTTCTTAGAGGCCGATCACTCAGAAGTTGTATGCTCAAATATTTTTGGCTCAGTGTTACTTTCTTCACTCTCTTCCACCTCAACTGGTGGGCATGGTGGAGTCTTTTTAGAGATTTGTTTCTTCTTTTGCTTCCTGAGCAGAGGTTCTTCCTCTTCATAATCAGACTTTTCATTGAAGAGTCTCTGAGATACACTTTTCTTGGTCGCTTTCTTTGTGGATTTTTAGCTCTTTTCTTTGGGTTCCATTTTAAGACCTGTAGCAAGAGAAAAACCATTAGTTGATCCTCAAGAGTACAAACACAAACACATCGATCATTGAAATCCCACACCCCTTGAAAGGGTTTAGTAATGCTTCAGGTCCCAGGTGTGATGACATTTCTTAATAAGTCGTCACAGTTGTGATAGCTTATCATAAATATTGTTAGCCTTAAACAGAACCCATAAGATTTTATCAACTTCTGATGACATTTCTGATAAGACGTCACAAACATGATAGCCTATCATAAATATCGTCAGCTCTAAACAGAACCTACGTCATTCTTAGCAGCCTTTGATGATATTTCTGATAAGCCGTCACAGTTGTGATAGCTCATCATGAATGTCGTCAGCTCTTATTAGAACCCCACTTTGACATTAACTCAATTTTTGGTCTCATTTTTCCTTAAGATCCACTCGAGTTTCATTTTTGAGCTGAGCTTATAAGCCTTAGGCTTGCACAGCAAACCCTAGTTCTGATTTTTAGCCCTTTTTTGCAAGTTGAACTTGGTTCAAAATTCTTGGGAACTTGGGTTGTCATCAATCTATCACTTACCATTTGAAAAGAAAATTTAAATTTCGAGCATACCTAATGAAGACCTTCTCTTTGATTACACGCGCAAGAAAAAGTAAAGAGAGGTTTTTTATTTTAATTGCAAGCCCACACACACACAAGGAAGCTTTCTTCTTGTTTTTCTTGGAAAGATTTTAAAGAAGAGAAGAAAATATTCTAAATATGGAAGGAAAATAACTTAAAGCAATTAAACAATAAGCGGGAAGGTGGAAAGGCCAAGCTGTGGGCCGGTTCGGGTCTTTTTAATTTGGCCCACAGTTTTAGCTAATATTGGGCTTTTTGTGACGATATTTCTGGTAAGCCGTCACAATTTTGATAGCTTATCACAGATGTTGTCAGCCTTAATAGAAATTGCCTCAAAGGTGTTGTTTCTAATGACAAAGTTGACGGTTTATCACAATTGTGATAGCCCATCAAAAATATCGTCAGGAGCATTTGGCTGGATATATCGATTCTACTTTCTTTGAACTAGAACCTAACTATAAAAATAAATAATTTGCTGGAATATAAAATTTTTGGGTTGCCTCCCAATAGCGCCTAATTTACTGTCGCAGCACGACTTGGTTATCTTGACTACTCAGAATTCACCAAGACAACCTGTTCATACCCCTTTACCATCTTCATAAAATATATCCACGATTGAGAAAACACTCATCTCCTTTATCGGTGTCATGGATGAGTGTATTTTGAATTTTGCTTCCTTGTCATTGAACCTGAACTTTAGCCCATTCAATTCCATATCCACTATCACTCTCCCAGTTGCAAGGAATGGTCTACCCAAAATGATGGGCATATCAAAGTCCACCTCACAGTCCAGGACTACAAAATCAACAGGCAGAATGAAGTTGGCCACCTTAACCAAGACATCATGTAATATGCCCACAGGCCGCTTCACAGACCTATATACCATCACTAACCGCATATTTGTTGGGGTAGGATCCCCTAAACCCAGTTTCTTGTACAAATCAAGTAGCATTAGGTTTATACTGGCTCCCAAATCGCATAGTACTTTTGTGAAATTTAGGGAACCAATAGTGTACGGGATGGTAAACGCTCCCGAATCTGCCATTTTCTGCATTAAAGACCTTGTAGAGATAGCACCACAATAAAGGAGATTGTCCTCCGGCTCATGGCTAACCTTCCGTTTCTTAGTCACAAGGTCTTTCATTAACTTTGCATATCCTGGTATTTGCTCAAGTGCCTCAACCAAAGGCATATTTATTGTCAATTTCTTGAGTACTACCATGAATTTGTTGAATTTTGCATCATTATTTTTATTCTTCAATCATTGAGGAAAGGGAGGTAGTAGTTTTGGGATAGTTTTCAGTACTACCTCCTTCTCCTTCTCTTCACCTTTCTCCGAAACATCATCAAAATTATCCAGCTTCTCAGACTCCACTGGACCTCCTTCTTCCGGTTCATCAACAACTACCTCATCAACAACAAGTTTTCCCATAGAAGGGCCAAGTAATATCTTACCACTTCTAGTGCTAATAGCCATGCATAAGCCATAATTCCACAGACTCTGGACCATATCGCATGGTAACTTTCCACTCTATCTAAGGTTGAATGTTGCGGAGAGTTAGCTCATCTGCTGCTCCAACTATTTGATTACGGTGGAGTGTGAGTGCACCAACTGACTGATGGATGTTAGATTGATCTTCATGGTGGTCACACCAGAGTTAGTAGAATCCACTCCCTTCAATAACTTAGCCATCATGTCCTCTATGGACATCTTTTCAGAACTTGATGAAGCGGCCTCATGATTTCCAGGAGGAACATATAGCCCGCTTTTGTCATTGTTATTTCTCCAATTTCCTTACTCCCTATCTTTATAACCAGGCTTATCATAAAAGTTCCGACCTTGATTCTCTTAACTATTGCCTCGGAAACCCCCTGATTATTAATATAGTTAACCTCTTATTCTGCATCAGCCTCAATCCTATCCTGACATACCACAGCTTTCACCTTCTCAACCGTACCTGATAGCAAGTTCTTGGTTAGCAAGTCCATCTGTGTTTTTGGGTGAGTCATGTCTTGGTCATGCTTCTCTTCTTTTTAATGTTGTTCCGCAGTAATACCTATAGAAGCAGTGAGGTTGGCCACCACAGAGTCTCTGGTATGCTATGCCCGACTTTGTTTGGTTTTTCAATAATAAATCAAGCACTATTGTGTCTCTGCTTGCAATATGAGTTTCTAAAAGTTTATTTTTATCTCTTCTTAGAAGCTAATACCTTTTTTGCTTTCTTGTTGACTCAAACTCAAAACTTGAGGTTGGAAGTAAGAGTACTTAGTCCAGTGGTGAAGCCAGTATTTATATTAAGGGGGTTCAAAAAAATAACTAAGCATGTTAACAGGACCTCAAAATTTAACGGGTCAGATTTGATTTGAGCGAGCTAGAAAAAGTTCAACTCTACCTTAACATGAACAACAAAACGGGGAAGGTAAACTTCTTTATTTTGATCGTGCATTCAGACGTACAATCTTTAAACATTTTTATAAATAATTTACATATTTAAAAACTACATAATAAGTACAATAAGTTACCAGAATTGTACCCCACGTTTAAGTTGTTTATACATTAACATGATAAAACTAACACTAATTTTTACTTAATTTTAAGAAGAAAAGATGTGAACTATTTTAAATCAGTCAAAATAGATAACCAACCAAAAAAAGTATGCAGTAAAAGTTTGTGAAAAAAATAGAAAAAGAAGTCAACCATCAAATTAGTAACCATGAAAGTTAGAGAAGAGAAAACAAAAAGGGATAGAACAAGTGAGAGAGAAGAGAAAATAAAAGGGGGACAGAACGTAAGAAAGCAAGAAAGTGACTAGGGATTTCATTCAAAGGCTAATATTAAAAAAATTGGAGAAAACGGTGTAATCCAGATCGAACTCACATGGATTGAAAAATTTTGCACCCCTTCACCACTAAACCAAGCTTTAACCTTGTGTCAAGGGGGTTCAGTACTTAACATATGTATATATAGAGAGAGAGATATAGATATATATATATATATATATATATTAAATTAAAATTTTGATCCTACATATATAGTGTAAGTTTCTGATGAAGGGGGTTCGAATGAAGCCCTAAACTACATGTAGATCCTCCCATGGTGCTTACTATATTGGCAACTGTCTTTTTTCTTTGAGAATATGACTTAAACCCCTTTAGAATAATAATTAATAGAACAAAAATAAATTTCTTCCAAAAATATTATCAAATACAAATTGCTATTCATCTACCAAAATAGGCCTTATATCTCGTAAATTTAAAGGAGAATGTCAAATTTTATCAGTAATAGTTATAACATTCAAAATAGTAAGTCTGATAGAAATCGTTGAATGTAGTGTTGTTGATCAAAGAAATAAGGTGAACAAATGGTTAGGTTGAAACTTTTACAAACTATCGACTGTTTTTCCTTGATATATCATCAAAATAAGATTAACATCTCTTCCATCATTTTCATTGCCATACATGTTGAACTTATTCTTGCAGACAAAAATAACTTTAAAAATTACTAAAAATTAAAGCATGAAACCAATATAAGCACAAAAAATTGCAACTAAATTTAAACAACAATCTAATTATATATTTTTGCATTCAAATTAAATATAGAATCAGTATACATCAAAAGATATAAAGCTAAATTGTATTTTCTATAACCAAAAATTTGGGAAAAAAATCAATTAGAAAAGAGTATGTTAATTAGAGAGGCTAATAAAACAATACAATGCAAGTGTCGTTCTCGTTCCATTTATGAAAAGTTTTGAATGTACGTATTATAGTATTTCATTTTATGATTTGGTTGATTGTGATGTTTTGCAAGATCTAAAGGAAGCTTCTTCGTATATGTAGACAACACCAATGATTTATTCTTTTCAAGAATTAGGAGATTAAGTACCTTATATAATTTTTTCGTATTTATTTTTATAGATATGACCAGATATCTCCTTCGTTCAAAAAAAAAGAACATGGATTAGTCATAATATAAATACAATGTGAAAAACATATTGCAATTATGTCAACACCTATAAAAACAAACAAAAGAACCTTTATAGAAAATCTCTTTTAAACTACCTCCAGTTGGTTATAGAATTGGGTGTCAGCTCATTTAGCCACAACGTTGTCTCCCCCGACAGAGACAATGGAAACAATCTCAACTGGATAGCATTCTGGCCCACTCCTGGGTTATCAAAAGATTTGCAGATGGTGATAAAATTCACTAAATGCAAGTTTGGGTCATACCCAGGAAGGCCACCAAACAACCCCTTCAGATTTACAAACTTAGAAGTTTAGCAGTAGTAAAGTGGGGATAGTGTTATTTGAATTGAACGAATTATGTATCCATAGAGATAGTTGTATGAAGGTGAATCATTAGTCTTTAAAATAGTGCATGCAAGAATTTAAGTAGTTGATTCGAAATTAAGTATGATTATGTGTGTATGATCTAGAGGTGTGCCCAAGGTGATATGGGATTGTATTATTTCTAATTCTTGATAGTGGGTATGCTTACGTATTACCCTTGAGTGCTAAGTTTGAATGGGATAATTAATGGAGTAATCAACATTATTACCAGCTAAGTTATAGGTTATAGGGTTTTAATGTCGGATGTGTAGGTGTAATGGTAATTCTCATGGTTTAGGGAGAAAGATAAGTTTAGAGATGTGATATTAGTAAGATATGATAGAGGTTAGTATGGTTCATTAAGGGTTGGAGATATCCATGATAGGCGTTAGAATCTAAGTTTGAATCTTTGAAGATTGAGCTAATAGGACATAGATTTGAAGCTTTAGATGGTGTGAACTCATGGTATGGTGATACTCATGAAAATTCTAAGTTAGTCAGTGCTTAAGTTATTGTGTGATGACTATTGGAGCTATAAAAATTGAAGAGTTGTATCCTAGAAGGGAGTATTAGTAGCGGGTTGTACACTCTCATGTGTAGTCCTTTATGTTGAGTATGGCAGTTTAGTTTAGAGTTGATTAAAAGGGCTACAGACTTAGAGCAGTGTCTTAAAGACAAAGGGGAGATGATAGGACCAGTAACCAAGTATGGCTCTCAGATTCTAGTAGTGATGCCAGTGTGTTGAAGAACAATAATAGGGAGGATGATGCCTGACCCTTGCTTATTTCAGTATTTGTACTTCAGTCATAATGATATCTAGTCAGGATTTATATATTAAATCTATGATCATAGCTCATATTCATGCACCTTATAAAAACTTATGTACTCTCCCATTTTCTAGTATAAGGAGTTTTACTTCACTCAGCAGTACAAATCATGTTCCATAAATTCAGGAACTCCAAACTCAGGCCATGCAGCTCATGACTCGTGTACTCATGTTGTATAGTATGTTCATTTCTAGGTACTCATGCTACACTCTTAATGATCAGTGAGATTCAAATTATGTTATGTATATCCTCAGTTTAGATCTTTTGATGAATTCATGATCCAAATACTCTATTCTTCAGACCTTAGTTAAGTGTCAAAGTTATGCATAATATATCTTCATGCTTCATGTACTTATGTTTTAACCTTTCAGTGACCTCTTCTTAATATTAAGATAGTGATGATGAAAAATTATTTAAATGGGAGATAGCAAATGTTTCATGATAGGATAAATTGTTGCATGCTTGTTTTAGCTAAGGTTGTAAGTGTGAAGTAAGATTGAGGCCAAGTTTTTTATATATGTCATGGTTAGTTGAAATTTTGTGTGTGTTTTCTTGAGGTAGTGCATAGAAGTTGTGGCTGATAGAGGTTTGGAAGATATGATCAAATGTATTTATGGGTGTTTGTTTAGATGTGTGTATGTGGTTATGACGATAGGCTTGAATGTCATGTTTATATATATACAGATGGATGAGTTGCACGTCAATAAGTGTCTAGTAAGCATTGGATATAGTTGTTGAAGTAGTAATAGGAGTTATTCTGAGATGAGAAGTTGTGAAAAACATAGGGTGTATTAAATTAATGATACGGACTAGTATTACAGTGTTATGGTTGTACTTTGTAGATTCGAGTAGGCTTGAACATAGTGGGAGAATTTAGTTTAGATCAGACTGTTGTCTTGGGTAAGTTTCATATTTTTTGAACGAGGTTTGGACCATATTTGGATTTCTAAAATAGCAAGTCACCGCGATGGTGGTGCGTCGCGATGGCTATAGCGGTGGAAGCCTTGGCATCGCGGTGATGGTCAAATTTCGGTTTTAGTTGCGAATTTAAATTATAGAAGGGTAGTCTGGTCTTTTTCCACTACCACAAATCATGAAAACACGGGATTAAACTGCTGAAAGGGAATAATTTGCCCATATTCCCCAATTTTATTCAACAAAAAATCCTAAAGTCTCTTAGTGTTCATCAAGCTAAACCTTCTTTCGAAGATCAAGAATTGGTTTCTTCCAAGCCAAGAACATTCAAGCTTGTGATATTCTTCAGGATTTAATCCTTAGAGTTATGTTAGATGTTTATCCATGGGCCCTTTTCACCCATAAAATCCAAAAACCCAATTTCAAGTTTAAAGATATGATTTTTACATGTTATCATGAATTTTAACCAAGAATTTCGATTTTATATTATGATTAGACATAATTTGTTGTTAAAGTTAAACCCTACATGTTTGAATGATGCTTACTCATTTGTTTGTACCTGATATTATGATTTAGTATCGAAATCATAATATTACTACATGTTTAAAACTATTCCCATGTTTAAACCATGAATAGTAAGTGTTTGATAAAATGCCCAAACGAAAGATTTTTTAATAATGACTACTTATCAAGTCCTTAAGGTTTTAGTACGGTCTTGTTCCTATTGCTATCGAGTCCTGTAGGTTTTAACTACCCAATATCTAGTTGCTTACCTAGTCTTCAGTGTCTATAGAACAGTTCAGGATAGTTATGACCATTTTCAGTTCAGTAAGTTACCATAAATAGTTAAACTTACTTCAGTCCAGTATTTAGTGTCTTTTAGTTGGGAGTAGGATTTAGCACCGAGTGAATGCACGGATGACAGCTTCCCCGTCAGTTAGGCAGATTCGTTAGTAGTAGTTCCTGTATTCCAAAACTATGTAGCCCACGTAGGATATGAGGAATAACCCGTCAGTTTAGGCTTGACTACCTCTCAGGGGCCACCCATCGATTTAGGCTTGATACACAAGTCCTTTGGGACATCAGTTAGTGGATACACACAGCCATTGTTAGTACCAGTGGCATGGCACTGACACCCTACAAACTAGGGTTACAGGTTGGATCCTATTTAGCTTATTTTGGGGCATGTCGGTTAGATGATAGCTCCCACAGTCTCATTCTAGTATTCAGTCCAGTATTCAGTTTCAGGTTTTCTTGACCATAGCATTCAGATATCAGTTATCCAGTTATCAGTACTTTAGTATTTTAGTTTACAGATCATTTCAAAATTTGTTTTATGCTTGATCATGCATTCTCAGTTTTTCCAGTTTTAATGCATTCTTACTTAGTATCTCATGCTATACATTCAGTCAATTATCACTTCATGCATATGAACCCATGTATTTCAGCCTACCCTTATTTAATGTACTAGTATATTCAAAGTATTGATCGCATACTTATTTCTTGTGCTATGATGTCTTTTATCATAGGTTCAGACGCTTAGGCTCCTAACTATACTTAGATCTTCCAGTGCATCAGCAGCAGTAGCAGGGGTGAGTCCTCATCCTTCGAGGATGAGTTATCTCATATTCAGTTATGTCAGTAGTTTGCTTATTTAGTCAGTCGGAGTTAGTTGGCGGCTTGTCCCATCAACTCTAGAGTCAGTCAATTTAGAGGTTTTCAGACTAGTACAGACAGGTAGTCAGTTTTTAGTGGTTATTATCAGTTGTTTTATCAGTATTGACAGTATGTTTCAGACATTTTAAAACTATGATTCAGTATTGATTTTCAGTTGTTAAAACCTTATGGCATTTTTCAGCTAAGTTTCACACATGTCTTCATTATTTTATTCAGTGCTCCCAGCAGGTACCAGTTCATAGGTTAGCTTGTGGTCCTTCGAGGCTGTAAGCATCGTGTGGCATCCAGGGTGTACTTTTGGGGCGTTACACATTAACTTTGTGCTTTATGTGGTTTATTCACTTCATAGTGTCTACTAGCCAATATACTCTACGGAGCGACCGTGGTTGAGTCAGGGGTCCGAGGGGTGCCTAACAGATTTCCCTCGGTCAACAAAATTTCTTAGCCAGAATATCTATTCGCAAATCAGTTTAAAGAGTCAAAATCGCTTTGAAAAGGGATTTTCAAAGGTGAATAGGCACACCAGTTTTATGCCAAGTGGTGACTCTGAGTTTGGACATAAACAATCCTTTTTGAAATAATTTTTCATTTTTTTCACCTAATAATAAAAACCATTTCAAACTCAATATAATCTTTTTGGTTAAAAAGGAGTGTGACAACTCTGGCGACTCTACTGGTATTTTCCAGAATTCAAGCTTATTTTTTAGAATTGTATTGATTTAGCTTGACATTATGGATGTATAAATGTTGTTTGTGTCATCATTTGTATTTATTTTATCACTGTTGAGTGTCTGCGCGCTACGTATTTATAGTTTTTCTCTTATGCATTACCGTTTTACATCTGTCATCATTTGCATAACTCGAGTTATTTTTTATTTGCAACAAGTCCTATAGTACATGTTGTGTACACGACCTCTAGTTGAGTCACCCTTATTTTAGAAAGGGAAGCCATCGGCTGGTATGGAATGGGTGGAAAGCTATCGCAGCTACTATCAATCATACGCTCCTCCAAATATTCTTGTTAATGAACTCCATCATAGGTCAACCTTTAGATCATGCTTATCTACATCATATTAAGACCTGGCGGGATCCACTTGGTCCTTTATATGAGACTCGCCCCTAAAGCATCCCTAAGTGCTAATTGTTGCATCTTTAAAGGTAACAGGGTCATTTGATGAACTGATCTGGGGAAAGCATGTGTTAGAATTAAAGAAAGGTGTGTAGGCAATAAAAAGTTCAAAAAAAATTAAAAAAAAAAAGAGTTTTGTAGTTTTAGAGTTCTTTATGACTTTTCTTTTTCACAATCCAAAAATTCAAAAAGATTTATTACCTTTTGCTCTAATTTTCACAAAAAAAAATATCAAAAAGATTTTTTTGTTTCCTTTAGCAAGCATCCATAATTTTAAAATTTCAAAAAAGATTTTTTTTAATAGGAGCTTTTAATAAAAGAAACATGGTCTAAGCTTTGTGCATTTCACATAACGAAAATACCAAAAGAAAATTATGTCATAGTTGTTGGTGTTATTTTTTTATATGAAGTGTTAGATTAAAAAACCAAAAAAGATTTTGCTGATGTTTTTCTGCGTCTGATTATGGTCGTATCTCTCGAGTCAGGGTCAGTTGGTTAATTAATCTTTAATTGTTCAATCTGGACAAACTACTGATACCTGATTCTCTTCTTGCAGGAGTGAGATCCGTAGGCAGCCATTCGTGGGTTCGGTGATCTTATTTAAAAAAATTCAAAAAAGATTTTCTTCACTCGTTATTAGAGTAGGTGTTTCATAAACATCTTTAAAAAGAAAACTACAAAAAAACATTTTCCTTTAATAATTTCAAGTTTTATTTTTATATGAAATTCAAAATCAAAAATCCAAAAAAGATTTTTCTTTTGTATTCATAGGTTTCATTTTGTATAGGAATGTTAAAGCTGAAAAAAATTCAAAAAAATTTTGTAGTGCCCCAAGTTTCATGGAGTTTTCATATCATAAACCTCTCATTCTTTCCTCACGAAATCAAATCTAGTCTAAGAAAATTACTACCCCTGAGTTAACTCTCTTGTTTCGATCTCAGCCATATAGCTATTTTACATGAAAGTTCATGCACTCACAGATCAGTTTAGTAGCCCACTATGTTAAGATTTATTAATATAGTTTCTTTCAGTTGTGCATAATAGATTATAGCCTCAGATTCCTCAGTAATTACAGCCTAATTATCCATATTTGAGGACGAATATTCCTAAGCGGAGATAGTGTAATACCTCGTATTTTTTCTAGCTTAAATTCATCTCTAGAATGTTAAGAATTTGCTTCAAAGATGAATACCATTTATTTCATGCAGTATTTTCAAGATTTTGACTTTTTATTGTGTGGGAAATTGAATAAGCTTTCCATCGATACCAAATTTGCCTTAATCTGACACTCAGTGAAGGAGTTATGGCATTTCTAAGTTGACAGTGTGTCACCTAGACTCTCAGCGCGTCGTGAAGCTAAGCAAATTGGCAATTGTCAAATTCCAGTGGCCCTCCATGATAGCCCCGCATTGCGGAGAAGCCCATTTTCCCAATTGTCCCATTCCAATGAGACTCTGTGATTCTGGCGCGTCGCGCCAAGGGACATAATGGCAATCCAAGGGGCACCGCGATTTTGGCGTATCGCGGTGAGCGGCCAGTTGCCATTCATCCTTTTCCAGTGAGCCACCGCAATTGTGACGCATCGCAGTCGCCAACTAAATCAGAAAATATGTTGTGTTTTTCAGTTCCTACTTGAAGTTTAAAAAGGGCTCTTTGGTCTTTTCTAAGACCCAGGTCGTGAATAACAGAGAATTTAACCCATTCAAAGCTCATCATATTTACTTTTCATCTATTCACTCACAAAAGAAAATCCTATAGCTCAAACTTTCTCTTCAAGAAATCCAAATTCTTCCATTAATTCTCCAAGAAAACTCAAGATTAAGGATTTCCAATACAAGAACTCTAAGAATTCATCTCCAAAGCATCAATGGAGTTCCAAGATTCAAGTTTTAGTATCTAAGATCATCAATTGAGGTATGTGGGGGAACAAGGATAATTCTTTCATCCTTGTGCCCAGAACTTGATTTTAATTACAAATTTACTGCAATTTATATGATTTCTCATGAAATTCAAGTTAGGGTTTATACCCATTATCATTCTTTGTAAGATTATGAGATTTTACATTATTTAGAAGTTGAATTACATGATTATGTTTATACTTCCATGTATATTGCTGAAATTTCCAGATTTCAAGATGAATTATGAATGTTTACATTACCAAGTATGAATTTTTAGATTTTTTAACATGAGATTGATGCTTGGGTCAATAGACCCCCATTTAAAGATTGTTGTTTCAAGATTGTTTGTTCTATAAGCACCCCATGACTAGATTATTTTAAGATTTCATATAAAGAATTCATTTTATTTCAGAAGACTTGAGATTTAAAGAAAAGAAAAACATAGTTGGCTTTTTGTAAACCTTTGTGTAAATTTTAAAGTGAATTTCTTAAGATTTTGAGCATAAGAATGGGAGCAGTATTTAGCACCGAGATGGGTAGGTTACTATGGTTTCAGACCCCAAAACTACGTGCCATCATAGGTACAGATTATCAGATTATTCCCACTTCTACGTGGATGACTCAAATTGTGATCACACAGAATTTTCTATTCCGATGGAAAAGGTAGAACAGTCCTACCTAATGTGGTCCAGCCATGGGACTCCATGGATGCTTACATGGTGTATTTTTGGGTAGAAGAACCTCCCAACAGATGTCCCCCATTCTTCAACAGTCTATTGATTTAAAGATTTAAGATAAAAGCATATGTTTTGGAAGTTATGGTTTTAAGATCCTTAATCCCTAAGATAAAGTATTTTATAGATTTTAGAAAACTATGTGTAAAGGCTCACCATTTTACTCAGATTATGCTTTACAAAAAGATAGAGTTACAGATTTCAATTTTCAAATTTCAGACTTTGAAGTGGGTCCTTTCTACACTTAGACAGTATGATTTAAAGATGGAGTATTATCACAGCTTTTAGAACTAAATGTTATGGCTCACTAGATTTACAAGTATGATTTGTTTCTCATGATTATTATTTTTAGTATTTCAGATATTCCATCTTATGTTAGTCATTTACATTTAGCGTTCATTATTTTACAAATCATGATGACAATATGATGTTCTACTTATGAATTTCACCCCCATATACTCAGTAAATCCTCAAAGTACTGATCTACATATATGTTTATGTGTTACATTATCTCATAATATAGGTATCATATCAGTTGTAGCACATATACAATATTCAGATAGCTTGCAAATTCCAGCCAGTAAATGATGAGTCCTCTTATTTTGGGGACTTAAGTTAGATGTTATTTATGTATTTTATTCTCTCACGTATTGATTAGTGATAGTTGGATTCATGTTCCAGCTATCTATAGTCAGTATAGTAGAGGCATCATAGATGTCAGTTAGAGTCAGTTATGTATTTTCAGTCCCGCTTTCAGACTTTATCAGAATGTAAAAGTTATATTAGTATTGCATTTTCTCAGATTCCACCATTATTATGTTTTCGCACTTTAAACTCAGTCATTTTATATATATTATTTAGTTGCTTATGAGTTATGCCAGTAGAAGGGTTGGCTTGGGATCACTTGTGGTCCTAAGCACCATGTGACATCTCGAGACAGATTTTTGGGGCATTACATATTTTTATCAAGTTTTTTTGATAATTTGTTATTTTCTTTTCTTCTTAAAGGTTCAAGAATAAAAAAAATAAGGGTTTGATTGGTCGTGTTGTGCCAACACTTTATGAACTACGCACATCTGATTCTCCTCTCTCGTGAATAAGATACGTAGGCGCCCTTCTGGGGTTCGGTGCTATTTTCAAAAGAAAAAGAATAAAAAGTTTTGGCTAAGTATTGAATTCTAACATCTTTTTTATTTCTTTTACAGAAAGTTTAAGGTGGTTGGTTTGTGGCATTCTGGCTGGTCCTCCACATCACACCAAATCCAAGGAAGGGCTAGTTATGTCCAACAAGGATATAGTGAGTGACATCATGGATCAAATAAAGAATCAGGAAAATCAAAGTTTAAAGCAAGAGATTTTAAGACTAAGGAAACAAATGATGGAAATGCACCAAACTTGGGTTAGTGGGTTTTCTCCTCCTCTAAATACCTTGAGTTTTCCATCACAATTACAAAGTCAATTTCCTACTGTTGTTAATGCACCACAACATGTCTCATAATTCATTCCACATCAATTGCATCCCAATACTTTCACCACTCTTTCTCTAGCTCCTCAGTATAAGCCTGCTATATTTACAACACCATATATGGTCTGTGATTTTGGTGCTCAATCCTCTATTGAGGCTTCCATATTGGCTATCCTCCTAATGGTTGTGCTTCTCTATGCCTCTAGTGAACCCATGTTCAATACTCGTGATGATCACTGCTATACTTCTGAGCCTATATTTAAGTTAATGGGACCACCAAAATTTCTTACTAAGAAGCCTGGCACGCCAGAAGAGCAAGAGAAAATGGTTGGAAAAATAAAGAGTGTAGAAAATGCTATGAAGAATTCCTTCGGACTTGCGGGTAAAGAAGATGTTTCATATAAAGACCGGGTCATGTCTTCAAGTGTCAACCTTCCTCCAAGCTTAAAAATATCAAAATTTAAGGAGCATGATGGACATGAGGATGCCGTGAAATATTTGGGATGATATTGTAATCAATTAAGAGAAACTGAAGGGAAGAACAAGAAAAACGTACTTATTGTTGTTCTAGGGGAAAAGCAGAGCTTGAGAGGTCTAACTCAACAATTTTTTAGTCTCAATCTCGAGCTTACACATCAAATCCACATACTCACCTATAACAAGGTTCCTTTTTGCAAAATCCAAGATATTTCATTCCACTTCCTTAGTATTCTTTGAGCAACGCGCAACAGTATACTCATCCGTCTTCTTATCTACAATGGCATGCACCGGTCCCTCAACATCATCCTTGACCCCCACTTATTTACCAAGGAACTTCTAAGTCCAAGTTTCAATCAAGGATGGAGTTATCAAAGAGAAGAAAGTCAAAGGATAATTTTACACCAATTGAGGAGTTGTATGCCAATTTATTCCAGAGATTGAGAGAGTTGGGCATGATCACTCCTCTCTTTGGCTGTACTTCTGATCCACATTTAAGAAATTTTGATCCTAGTGTACAATGTGTATATCATTCTGATGTTCAGGATCATGGTATTGAAGGTTGTAGTACTTTGAAAAGAGAAATAGAAAGGATAATTTAAGAAAAATTAATCGTATCAAAACATTGACACTACAAAGGTCACACAGAATCCTTCATTAATGCACGGTAATGCATAATATATGGGAAGCAACAAGTTAAGCATAGAGATTCAAAACTTATTTGATGAAGATAATATGTCTGACAGTGATAAGAGCTCTAGTCATGCTGATATGCAAACTAATGGCTAAGGTGTCAGGCTCAGCAATTGAAAAGTTACTCCTCTCCCTATTAGGAAGAGGTTTGGTAGTTTATTTTGTTTTCTTTTCTGTTATCTAATTTATTTTAGGGTTGTAGTTTGGGATCTATGTTGTTTTGTCCTTTTGTCATTTATGTCCAAACCCTTCTATCTTGCATTTTTACTAAATAGAGTGTCCCTTTTCCCTTTGTATTTTAAATATGTGTTGTTTGTTTGTTTTATTTACATAAGTATATTTTATGTTGATTCTAGTAATATGACATACTGGCAGAATTTTCATCTACAACTTAAAATTTAGTTTAAGCATGAACTTTGAATCAGAGGGCTAAAGTGAGAAAAAAGCATCTGGAAAAATAGGTAAAGTACTGAGACATTTAGTGACAAGTTGAAGCTTTCTTTAAAAATTAAGACAATTAATTTGAGAATCACTAGAATAACTTGATGATCAATTGAAAAGCATGTATCAATTAGGTCAAACAGTGGATACGTGATCCTATATCAAGAGGAATAGAAAGAAAATCAGCTCCACAAAAGCATGAGTCATTCGATGTGGGGGACGTACAACAAAGTAGAGTTTGTATGTTAGACAGGTACAGAAGAAGTAGTGAAACACATGCTCAGGTCAAGTTAGTATTGTAAAAAATATCACAAATGATCTTCATCTTTCACCATCATATTGCATGATATGTACTTGTATTTTCAAGAATTGATATAACGAAGGTATTTTATTCTGCTATCCAAATATTGTGCCATCTTTTGTTTACCCCGTTTGAGCTTTAGTTCTGTTTTCTTTCATACCCCTCTTTTGGAATCAAGATAGAGTCATCAAAGTTCAAGAAAAAGTGACGAGAAAAAGAATAGAGTCAGAAAGGTTTCACAAAATAGGAGAAGAATAAATATGTCCAAAAACAAATAAAAAAAGTTTCAAGAAAAATATATGCAGAAAAGGTCCTAAAGAGAAAAAAGAGTCAATAAATGAAAAAAATTAGAATCAAGCAAAAGAAAAAGTTATCGGAACTACGTATGACCTGATTCTCCTCTCTCAGGGGTGAGATACATAGGCAGCCTTACTTTGGGCTCAGTCCAACCAAATGAACAATTTATAATTCCCAGTAAAAAGAAACTGGGGCATGAGTTAATCTTCATTATTTGAGTCGATTCCAAAAGTTGTTAGTTTCACCCCACTTCAAATGTCATTTGGGCCTCATGCCATCCTTTCTTTCTAACCTTATCCAAAAGCCAAGTTACAACCAAAGAAAGACCTTCAGATCAATCTTTGAGAATTTTAAGGCTAACCATGCAATGCATATGATGATGCATTTTGGGTACTACTTGTTTTCCTCAGCATAAGAAATCAGGAGATAAATAAAATAAGAGAGTCTTATTGGTGAAAACCCTCATGGGCACTTTAAGGCAATTGTGATTTGAGAGAGTAAAATAAGAAAGTCCTATTAATGAAAATCCTCATGGACTCCACAAGGCGATGATGAATGGAGGACAATGAAAATGAGAGAGTTTTGTTGGTGAGAACTCTCATGGGCACCTTAAGGCGATGGTGAGATAAGACAAATAAAATGAGAGAGACTTATTGGTGAAAACCCTTCACGGCTTCGCTAGACGAATGAGGTAACTCAGTTTTAGGGTCATTAACTCAGCAACAATTGGGGAGAGCTTAGATGGAAAGATCAAGCAGTTCAATCCAAATGCATGCCATAATCATCACAGTTGACTATCCAAATGCATGCCATAATCATTACAGTTCAATCCAAATGCATGTCATAATCATTACAGTCTGGTGCAACAGATAAACATCCTAATACAACAGATAATACGTTTGATGCAACAGATTATTCATCTGATGCACCAGATGATTGATCTGTTTAAATTATGGGCACTTGTGCTGGATTCATAATCGAGGTTCTATCCATTGTTGGAAAAATAGAAGTGTACCCAGATGACAAATACGAATAAAAATCATAATTTTACTTACCAAAGTAATGAAGTAATGCCAAAGTGGAAAGTGATGTAGTAAACAAAATTTGACCTAAGAAATTGATCAGATCGCAGCAGTAGCGTTGTACCAACAACAACAACAACAAATGATCGACAAGAAGAAGATGAAGCAGAAGATGATGAATAAAGCAGCAGAAACAGAAACAATTAACAACAAAAATCACTAAGAGAGAGAAAACAACAATGGATGAGAAGATAGAGAAAGGCACCTTTTTTTTTCCTCCATTTCTCATTATTTTAGGTATACATTGGGATCAAAGTGTAAATTTAAAAACTTGTGGGTTATTTTAAAACTTTTCCAACTTTCTTAATACATAATAAAGTAATTGTCACCTCCAACTAATAATTAAGACTTGTGTCACTTATACCTCATTTTAAAACTCTTTTTGTCACCCGTGGCTCAAACCCCCAACTTTCATTTTCTATGCATCAATTATGCTTTTTGTTTAATGTTTTGGGTTACAAAAAAAAAAAAAGAAACACCAACGCCATAGGAGTAGGTAAGAAGAACGGCATACAAAAGAAGTCCCAATTGTTTGTGGAGAAAAAGACGAATAATGAATATTGCATAATCTTGAGTCTTCAGTGAAATTTTATAGGGTTCCAAAAAAAAATCATGAAATACTATTGATAAGATACACTTTAAATTGTATTATCATACTATCCTATTACGAATTGCAACACGTTCTTGTAATTGAAAAAAATCATGAATACGGATGGAATCGGGTGCACTTTTTATGCGAAAGAGTTTTTTGATAAATATTTTTCCTAAAATATGAATTAAGTCTGAAATTTGTGTACGATAAAATATTAAATTATTTAGAGATGATATGTTTCTCCTAATTAATTGGGATCATTTCGAAGAATACAAAAAATAATATAGATCTAAAAATATGAAATATTAATAAATTGGAATGATAGGACGCTAATATTACTTGTTGTCTTTTAGATAAATTTATTTATTTCGGGTAGATCCTTTCACACTATTTATTGGGGAGGATTTTATTTTTATTCCCTTATGTTGAGAAATAGGTATATTGAGTAGGAAACAAATAGGTAGAAAATAATATTGGATGGTTATAGTGTGAATTAGATGGAAAAAGATTATTGCTTTATAGCACATTGAAGATCAGCAAATAATTAACTAAGAAATTAACGCATTAAATAATAAAATTTATACTAAAATATGTCACTATTTGACATAATAGACATTGTAATGTTTAGAGATTGAAGAATAGAGAATGCCTCAGTCGTGAGGCTAATTATTCTTTTTAAGTAATAAAATATGACAAAGTAAACACTACTCAAATATTGATAACTTCATATAATGAATTAATTATGTGCAATATAAAAAAAAAGTAGAAAAAAAAACATTTCAGGAGTAAGAAATTGTATTAAAAAGTGAGAAGTGAAAAAAATATAAAAGATATTAAGTTACAAGATAATGATAAAGTCGCATGACAGTGTAACAATATTATGTAAAGAATAATTCAAATTAACCTAGAACAAATTAAAAAGGCTTTTTCGAATTTAAGTTGATAAAGTTATTTGAATTATGATATGAAAATTTAAATTAAGAAATTCTAAGCAACTTATTAAAATTTAGATATATTATAAATTTCTTATATATGATGTAATAATCTACTAAAATATATGCATCTATAATCTATAATTTATATCTATATCTATATCTATAATCTATATCTATAATCTATATATCTATATAATATATTAAAAGTGTGAATACCCTTACAAAAGTGATTTGAACTTTTTGTCTTTCATTAAAAAATTCTTCTTTAGACAAAATTGTCTTTTCACTATTTTTTAAAATTTATTATTTAATTATTTTTTTATTATATTAACTAGACTTCCTAAAATATATGGTAGGAGATTTAATTAATTAATATTTTCCTTTCTACTAGACTTTCTAAAATATATGGGATTTCTAAAATATATGGTAGAAAAATTAATTAATATTTTCTTTTCTACTGTTCAATTAGAAAAATACTTCTAAAATAGGACTCTATTAAAAAAATATTTTTATAAATATTGAGATGTACTTTCAACTAGAAAATAAATTGATTTACCGATTGAATTCAAGAATATATATTTTGAGATGGCATGATATGATATAAGAGACACGTTTTAAACAAAAAAATTACTTGCCTTTTTTGCTGTAAAAAAGTCATCATCATGTAAAATAATATAATATATGTCCACTTATTCAATTAAGCTGTCCACTTATTTCTATGGTCTGCCTTTGAAAAATTTCATTCTAGAAATCAACTTCTTCAATGTTTTTGTCAACATAATAGAATTCAACAAGTATGTGTGTTTATATTTTTGTTTTCATTCAAAATCATTCTTTAGGGTTAAAATTTTCACTCAGATAAGAATTAGTTGGATCGAAATCGAAGTTTTGTGATCTCTATTATATATTTTTTTATAGTTTACAGGTCGTAGATGAATGTTGATTGACTTTAATTTGAAGAATTTTTTGTGTAAAGGTTAGGTTTAATTGTATTGCTTTTATATATTTATTATCTTATTGTTTTATTTTAATTTACAGATGTTAGATGAATGTGCGTCGGCTTTGAAATTTTTTTAAGGTAAAAGTTAGACTTAATTGTATTATCGTAATATCTCTATTAGTTTGTTATTTTGTGGTAGTTTACCATTTGTAGATGAATCTCGGTCGACTTTGAGAAATTTTTGTGTGTAAAATTTAAGTTTAATTGTATTGTTTTGATATCACTTTTATCGTATTATTTTTTGCAGTTTACAGATGATAGATAAATGTTGGTCATCTTTGAGAAATTTTTTTATGTAAAGGTTAGGTTTAGTTGTATTATTTTGATATCTATGTTATCGTATTATTTTGTTATTGTTTACAAGTGGTAGATAAGTGTCAGGCGACTTTGAAAAAAAAATTGTGTGTAAAGATTAGATTTAATTGTATTATTTTGATGTCTCTATCATTATATGATTTTGTTGCAATTTACAGATGGTAGATGAATGTCGATCGACTTTTAAAAATATTTTTGGTAACGATTAGGTTTATTAAATGAACTCTCCATCTTTACATACTTAAAAGATATTAAATTTAATTATTATATTCATCTTTATTATTTAAACAAATATCCTATTTAGTGTAATGTTTGAACTCATTAAAGTAAGGTACACGCGTAAGGCGCGTACACCTAAACTAGTACAACCTAAAAGATAGTATGGGTAATGGACAATATTGATTATTATAAAACTTATTGAAGCTAAAATTTTATCTGAAAATATGTTGGATAAAATTACAACAACAACAACAAACCCAGTGTATTCCCACATAGTGAGGTCTGGGGAGGGTAAGATGTACGCAGTCCATACCACTACCTCCGGAGAAGTAGCAAGGCTGTTTCCGATAGACCCCCGACTCAAGATAATATAAGCCATCAAAAACGTACACAAAGCATGGAACAATATGGCATGACATAAATACGCCACCTATAAGGAGTAGTAAACAAAGAATACTAAGCAATCGTAATGCAGCATAACAAGAATACTACACCGGCCAAGTAAAGCCCTATCCTACCTACCGAAAAAGTCACTAGCCTTCTATCCTAATACGCGTCCTCTAGATCTTCCTGTCTAGGGTCATGTCCTTAGTAAGCTGTAACTGCTCTATGTCCCGCCTAATCACCTCTCCAGTATTTCTTCGGCCTACCCCTGCTCTGCCTGAAACCATCCAAAGCAAGCCTCTCACACCTACGAACCGGAGCATCCGTGCCCCTCCTCATTACATGTCCGAACCATCTCAAACGGACCTCCCGCATCTTGTCCTCCACCGAAGCCACACTAACTTTATCCCGAATAGTCTCATTCTGAACCTTATCCCCCTAGTAAGCCCACACATCCAGCGCAACATCCGTATTTCCGCCACCTTCAGTTTTTGAATGTTAAAGTTGTTGACAGGCCAACACTCCTCTCCATACAACATGGTCAGACGGACTGCCACCCTATAAAATTTGTTGTTGGATGTTGGATAAAATTATCATTTCAATATTATGGTGAACTCCGTTTGAGACGAAGTATATTTTAAATTCAAATGAAAACAACTTACTATTGCATTATTCTTCTGTCGTTATCAAAAATCAAAACAAAAAATTATCTCATATGACACTATTTTTAAATAAACATCATTTTACAGAAGGATCACCTTATGATCTTCATCATGATTCGTGATTAAACTAAAGATATTAATTATGATTGTGAACCTCTAGCAAATAGTCAAAAAAAAATAGAAATAAAGAAGTTTTAAGAACATTTAATTGTAAATATTTTTTTTTCAATAAATAATTGTAACGTATTATTAAATTTATTCATATACAAATAATTTATAGCACAAACTATATAATTATGACATTTGAGTTCCATCGAAAAGATATTTAACAATTATATAACCTTTTGATTTAATTATATAATTTTTTTATTGTTGGATAGTCGTAATGAGATAAGGCAACATTATTTATGATATTGTTAAAAGGTATGATTTAACAGTCTTAAACAAATCAATTCATACTTTGATATAATTAGGTTGCATTTGTTTTTATTCAGATTAGACGTCTGAATCTGAATATATATCTGAATAATTAAGATGTTGTGTTCAGATCTGAAAATTGAATGGTTAAGACTATTTGTTTTTCAATATCTGAATATGCAACTTTTATATATTTGCATATATAATAAAGAATATAATTCAAATAAAAAATAATTATATATTAAAAAATTAATTTAATTCAATAAAATTATTATTTGATTGAAAAAAATATTTATATTTGTTAGTGATAATGGAGATGATTTGTAATGGTAGTGGTGATGGTAATGATTGATGTTACTGATTAGTAATATTGGTGGTGATAATTGTGATGGTAGAGATGTTTGGTATTGTAGTTACTGTTATGATGGTGACGATCGGTAGTGATGGTGGTAGTGATGTGAAGTTGGTTGATGTCAGTAGTTGGAGGTGTTGATTGTGATAGCTTAAAAATGAATACATGATGGTTGATGATGTATTGGTTGTAGTTGGAGATATTGTTAGTTGTGATGGTGGCGATGATTATTAGTAGAGATAAACTATAGCGGTGATGGTGGTTAAAGCGGTAGTTGATAACGGAATCAACTCACAATACGAAAACAAGACACAAAACACAAGACAAACCGAGGACCAAAAGGGGAACAAGTCTCGGCCAATAATAATACCACAAGAACGAGATGATACAAGGTGTATTTTACACCAAAAACAGCCAACAACAAGATGAGCACGAGATGATAAGACAACAACAACAACAATATATGTGCTTACTAGAACAAGAACACAAACATAATTACAAGAAGTGTAAGGATAGGAAGTGAGACATCAACTCTCACAAGAACTAAGAACCTAAGTGTATATCACACTCTAAGACCCTTAATACTTGTAATAGGCAGCACCAACACTCTTACAATGACACAAGAGGGCGTGAACTACTCAAGCACCAAGGTTTCTAACAATGTTTGGCAATACTAGCGATTCCACCCTAGTATTACCCTCATTTCGGATTTGGTGGCTTTTTCAAGCCCTAAACTAAGGTGGTACACTCCTCACACTAGAGAGAGATTGGTTCAAGTGTTACAACTTTCAATATCAATAAACAACTAAAGAACTAAAAACCTAAAACTAATCTATTTATAGACTTATTACAAATATAAGTGAAATATCCCAAAACCCCTTAATGAAGGAAAGATAAAAGGTGCCTATGGAGTGTAGTGTATGGTCGGTTCTTAGTGTTTGATATGATGTTCCTTTACACTTCACTTGCACACTTCAAGTTTCGGGTTCGATGCACACTCTCATAAGTTCATCTCCGTAATTATTCTTATATCATCCTCTCCATCTAGAGAAGAATTTGCCCATAAATTTACGGCTTCACCTCATTCAATTGGCTGCTTAAAGGAAGCCACTCAAAACAGTCCGCAAAACATGGAGAACCCGCAAGCTCAATAAACAACAAAAGAACAAAAAGAAAACAAAAAAATTGAAAAAAGAAAAGAAAGAGTAAACGAAAAAAAAGGAAAAGAAAAAAAAAGAAGGAAAAACTGAAAAAGGAAAAAAAAGTAATAGAAAATAGAGAAAAAGAAAAAATACATGAGAGAGACTATGAATTCTAATTCTGAAAAATTAACAGGCAAGAGAAAGTTATGAATTGTAATTAATTAAAATTAAGCTAAATAAGGTAATTAGGAGTCAATATTGGCTAAGTTATGTAATTATCCCTACTTAAATTACGTTAGTTTAATTATAATTTAATTTTTAAATTTAAATATTTACTACTAAAAAATTGATAACTTCCCACTAAGAAAAAGAGTCCTAAATGTGGTTTGTAAGTGTGTGGCGAGATGGGGAGTTAGTCCCATATTAAATTAATTATTAATTTAAAAAATTAATATAAACAATCTCCATTTAAAAAACAGAGTAAAAAGATAATCATCACTATGATAAAAAAAATGTCAAAATTTCTTTTTTTAAAAAAAAAAAGAAAGAAAAAATTGGAATAAATAAATAAATATCAAAATTTTAAAACGCTTTAATAAACTTAGATTTTTTAACATTTAAATATTATCAATTTTTTTCAAAGTTTTACTGATAACATTACTGTACTATATATATATATATATATATATAATAAGAGGTAGTTGAGCAGGTAACGTATTACAAAATTAATACTATTTAATTAAAAAAAAGTAAAATAGATATTTATGACTGTTTCAGCTGCTTCAACCATATTTTTACTGTATCAGCCATGAGGTCGACATGCCCGCTTCAGTTGTTTCAACTGTAACATTTCGGGACAAGCGGATCATTTATGATGAAGAGGATGAGCTTCAAGAGAATGATTCGGGGTTCTTGCAGAGTGGAACCATGCAGTACCTGTGTTAGGTAGGCCCAGGGATCACTGATTAGTCGAATGAGCATTTTGAAAGCGATTACTCGGCAGGACTTAGCGCTGGTCTTTGACTCAATCAAAAGAAAGAGATACTAGTAGAGCTCTTTGTTGGACCGCCGGCGCAAACACAGTGGTCTCTGACCAGGACCAGGAACTGGGTGGTGTAGCTACCGAGATCAATGCAGTCAATTATGTCTCTCCTAGAAGTTGGTTAGCTAATTTTACTATATCACCCCTAATTAATTATTATAAGTCATTTATGTATTAAAAAATTAATAACATTTAATAAAAAATAAAATAGATATTTATGTCATGTCTGCTTCAGCTGCTTCAATCGTAGTTTTACTATATCATTCCTAATTAATTATTATATCTCTAATAAATATTATAAGTCATTTACATATTAAAAAAATTAATAATATTTAATTAGAAAAAATGTAAAATAGACATTTATGATTGTTTCAGCTGCTTCAATCGTAATTTTACTATACCACCATTAATTAATTATTATATAAGTATCTTTTATAGTAATTTTTCTATGTCACTTCTAGTTATTTATTAGAGTCACTTACAACACGTGTGCTTCATTGCTTTTATCGTGATTTTACTATATTACCCTAATTAATTATTATGATCGTCTAAGCATTGAAAGATTGATACCATTTCATAAAAAAGGTAAAGAGACAAAAAAGGATATGTCAACATAAAAAATTTGATTAACTATCGAAATTATATTAGTGCACATAAATTGAGATGGGACAGAGAAAGACATAAAATAACATCTATTATTTGAAAATGAAATAAAAGGTATTTTAAATCACAATAATTAAGAACTTATTATAAAAGTATATATGTAAAAAAAAAAATCGATTGACTGTCGAAATTTTATCTGTGCCACATAAATTGAAACAGGGAGAATATTCATATATTATTTAAAAATAATATAAAAGACATTGTAAATCACATGATTAACAACTTAAGAAATTTTTAAAATATAAATATTTTACTGACTCTCGAAATTATACTAGCATCAATGAAATTGAAACAGAAATTATATATGAATCATAATAATTAAAAACATAAATTATTTTAATAATTTAAATTGAAATTAAAAAAACATATATTGAGCCCGTGTTGGCATGAGCCATCGATATCTAGTGGCATTCAGAACTGTGGGTTTCTATGTTCTTTTAAATTTTTATATCTCAATCTAAATAGTTAAATAAATTTTTAAAAAGTTTATTCAAATTTTTAAATTTAAATTCTCATGTAGATATGAACTCAAATTAGAATATTATAAGATTTTTAAGATTCGCATGTAAGTAAGAAATTAAAATTAGATTAACAGTAAGCATCAGCGTAATTACAAAATTATAAATATTTTGCAACTTCTGAAAAAAGGTATAAAAAATTAATGTAAATAATGTGTATATGTAGACTAGGGGGACATGACCAGTGTTAGCACGGTCCAAACATGATCTTGTTTAGAGTATTTCAAAATTAAAAAGTAAATATTCGAAATTTGATACCAATCATATGCTAAATTATAAGAATTTATGATAAGTTGGAGACATTTTAAGTTGTTAACTATTATAATTAATAATATTTCTTATGTAATTTTTAAATAATATGCATTACTTTACTTGTCCAAACTTTTGCGACATTGATAGTCAATTATATTTTTAAAAATAATTTGAGTTTTTAATTACTATGACTTATAATACTTTTCCTTATATTGAATTTAAGTGGCACTGATAGAATTTCTAGAGTCAACCAAATATTTTTTTTATTTTAAATCTTTTAAGTTCTTAATTATTGTGATTTATAATATTTTTTCACATATTTTCTTTTGAAATGTATAAAAAATTAATTTTTGTTATATATTTTAAGTTTTTGTTAGATATTTTAAGCTGTTAAGTGTTAACTATTGTAATTTATAATACTTTTTATGTAATTTTCAAATAATATATATTACACTTCTTATCCAAACTTTTATGACATTGATAGTCAATTATATTTTAAAAATAATTTAAGTTATTAATTATTGAAATTTATAATACTTTTTTTTTATTTCAATTTAAGTGACACTAATATAATTTTGAGAGTCGATCAAATATTTATAATTATTATAATTTTTATCTTTCTGATGAGATGCAACGTGTCTACTTGATATTCTATTTTTCTACTTTAGAGATGCTACATGTCTTTTTCAAAATTGATGCAAGACACATAAGAGACAATACTTAGGGTAGAATAGTCAATGCCCAAATACCCTTATTTTGCATTTAATCACTTGTACAATTTATATTGTATTTCGTATAATGTTTATGATGCAGTGATAACCTTATCTGGTACTAATATATAAGTGGCAATAAGATGCTGCTTCAGCAGCTTCAATCGTGATTTTACTATATTATCTCTAATTAATTATTATAAGTTATTTATATATTAAAAAATTAAAAAAAATAATAAAAATTTAAAATAGACATTTATGATAGGACTGCTTTAGCTACTTCGACCGTAATTTTACTATATTATCCTTAATTAATTATATAAGTCATTTACGTATTGGAAAATTAATCATACATAATTCAAAAAAAAGTAAAATGAATATTTATGACATGTCTGATTCAGCTGCTTCGATCTGATTTTATTATATCATTTTTAATTAATTATTATATAAATCATTTACGTATTAAAAAATAATAATATTTAATTTAAAAAGGTACAGTACACCTGTATGACATGCATGCTTTAGCTACTTCAATCGTAATTTTACTATATCACCCTCAATTAATTACCTATTACTAATATTTAAGTGGCAATAAGTTGCTGAAGCAGACATCTTGTGGATGACATGCCTGCTTCAACAGCTTCAACCGTGATTTTACTATATTACCCCTAATTAGGCAATAAACTACTGAAGCAGGCAGCTTGTGGACGACATGTCTGCTTCAGCAGCTTCAACCGAAATTTTATTATATTATCTCTAATTAATTATTATATGTCATTTTCGTATGAAAAAATTTAAAAAAATTAATAAAAAGTTAAAATAGATATTTATGATAGGACTGCTTCAGCTGTTTCGACCGTGATTTTACTATCCTTAATTAATTATAATAGTCATTTACCTATTAGAAAATTAATCATACATAATTAAAAAAAAGAAGTAAAATGGATATTTATGACATGCCTGTTTCAGCTGCTTCGATCTGGTTTTACTATATCATTCCTAATTAATTATTATATAAGTCATTTACGTATTAAAAAATAATAATATTTAATTTAAAAAGGTACAATAGACATTTATGACATGCATGCTTCAACTACTTCAATCGTAATTTTACTATATCACCCTCAATTAATTACCTTCTACTAATATATAAGTGGCAATAAGCTGCTGAAGCAGACATCTTATGGAAGACATGCTTGCTTCAGCAGTTTCAACTGTGATTTTACTATATTATCTCTAATTAATTATTATAAGTCATTTATGTATTAAAAATTAAAAAAATTAATAAAAAAATTAAAATAGACATTTATGATAGGACTGCTTCAGCTGCTTCGACGGTGATTTTACTATATCATTTCTAATTAATTATATAAGTCATTTACGTGTTAGAAAATTAATCATACATAATTTAAAAAAAAAAAAAGTAAAATGGATATTTATGGCATGTCTGCTTTAGCTGCTTCGATCTGATTTTACTATATCATTACTAATTAATTATTATATAAGTCATTTACGTATTAAAAATAATAATATTTAATTTAAAAAGGTACAGTAGACATTTATGACATGCATGCTTCAGCTACTTCAATCGTAGTTTTACTATATCATCCCTAATTAATTACTATTATCACCAAATTATAAGTTAACTCTTGATGTTTTAAATTAACTGGACGACTTATACGGAGTCTATTTAAATTTTTTCCTACAAGTACTTTTGGTATTAATTTTATTATATCTCTTCTAATTAGTTAGCCATTGATGTTTTAAATTAGCTTGATGACTTATAAGTATAAGTAACTTAAAAAAATTTCACAAGTAACTTTTATAATAATTTTACTATATCACTTCTAAATAGTCATTATAAGTGATTTAAGTATTAGATTATAAATAATATTTAATAACAAGGACAAAATAAGAAAATAAAAATAAAAAATAAAAAGTAAAAAATGATCGGATAAAGTAAAAAATAATCGGATAAAGTACTTTGCAATAGTAATATTTCTATAAAAAAAAAAAAAAGGTATGAAAATAGTACACCTATTGAGATCTAAAGGATTAGATTCAAACAAAAAATTAAATACATAGTTATGATCTAAGATATGAGTGATTAGAATATCAATTTTTATTAGGTACAATTAAATTAAGCATAAAATACGTAAACAAGGAAATCAAATTTTAATTTTTTTAACAACTTTTTCATTTCGGTAATCGACATGCTTGTCGACCACTGTTTGCTTCAAAATTTTATTATATCACCCCTAATTAATTATTATATATATGTCATTTACGTATTAAAAAATTAATAATAAATAAAATAAATAAGTAAAATAGATATTTATGACAATTCTACTTTAGCTGCTTCAACTGTAATTTACTACATTACCTCTAATTATAAATCATTTAAGTATTAAAAAAATAAAATTTGATAAAAAAAAAAAGTAAAATAGACATGAAATGATAAATTAAATCTTTGTGTTTTAAATTAACTTGACATCTTATTTGATGCTCACTTAAATTATTTTTACAAATGTTTTTTTATAGAAATTTTGCTATATCACTTCTAATTAGTTATTATAAGTCTTTTAAGACATGTCTATTTCGCTACTTCAATCGTGATATTTGCTTAACCCTCAAAATTATATCGATGTCATTTAAATTGGAATAGAAGAAAAATTATTATAAATCAGAATAAATAAAATTTTAAACTATTTAAAACTATTTAATGATGATAATTTATTTCACTATTTTCATAATAATTTTAAAAATTAAAACTTAGCATGTTGAGTCCGTGCTCAGTACGTGTCTATCGCCACTAGTTTGATGTATAATGATCAAATCTCCTTTAAGCATTCTTGAAATGACAAATAAATAGCCATGTCGAAGCCCTTACTTTTATAATATAGAAAAGTTGCAAAAAATAAAAGTAAGCGTAGGTATTGTGGAGTATCAGTTAAAAGTGAAAGAGAAGAGTTATATAAATGTAGATTATGAAGATAGCAGACATTTTGAAAAATACAACTATTTTAACATTTAGATGTATAAATATTTTTAAATTTAAAAATAAATAACAACTAATTCTTAACTAATTAACTAATTTTTTTTAAAAAATAACACTTGTCATTTTATAATGTTGTCACTCGATAACTTTTTAGGCAAGACTTTCTTGCTATTTAGTATATATAGAGGTGAAAACAAATGACATAGATTTATTTTTCAATTAAATAAATCAACAGTTTTTCAATTCATAGTAACAACTAACAACCAACCATTGCTATGATTAAAAAAGGTCAGAATTTGAATTAAAAAAAAAAACTGTAAGGAAATTTTAAAACTATTAAAAAAAATTTAAATTGAATACAATAGCTAATAACTAATTAGACCTAACTTTAACTAATTTTTCCTAAAACTAACACATGGCGTCATCTTAGGCCGCCACTTGGTGATAATCTAAGCAAGACTTTCTTGCTATTTAGTATATATATTTAGATATAGATGTGTACATAATAATGTGATTGAGAGACCAAATGGTTAATAAGTTCATAATGAACTAATTGAGTTCTAATGTGATGTTGAGATGAACATAGTTTCTATTTATACTATGATTGTTGATTTCATTGTTGTTGCAATTTGGTTGAATATTTTTGTTGGTTATGATGCTTGTTTATGGGTATTGTTGGCCCGTCATTGATGTATTTATTGATTCATTGAGTTAATTGTTATGTATTGATGCATGTCTATTTGTTACTTGGTTTTTGATGTGTACATGTTGTTAAGTTGAGTTTTTCCTATGATGCCTATCACTATATTGTTGTTTGTACTAATCAGTTTTTCTTCTTTTGTTGAGTTCAAAAGTGTTCCAGAGTCTCAGATATGACCTTTCCTATAGCATTTGACATCTGATTTTGATCCAAGGGTGAGAAATCTATCTCCAAACTACCACGGGTCATCACTTGGTTCTTGTCCTTTTTTCAGACGATCAGACTTTAGTATTTCGTAGTTTTTGAGATGTTCATACGCATGTTTGACAAAAAGTTCTTTTATTATGACTTCTGGATCTTGGGGATTGTATTACATAGTTATTTGATATTTTGTACTTATTATGCTACTATAAATTCTATTATCAAATAGAAATTGGTTACATTTCATCTTAAAATAGCTAAGCGTTTGGATAATGATTCTGATTATATAGTTAACCACCAAAGGGTTAGTTTTGTTTCCATTCACGACTATTTAGGTCATGAAATTGTAATAGTAAGACTGGTGAACCTAAGCTCTGATACCAATCTGTCACAACTCAAAATTAGACCATGATGGCACCTACTCTAACCTCTCTAATAGGTAAGCCAAACCCCAAGTTGTATACAATAATGAGCAGTCAATAGATAATAAAGAGAAATGAAATAATAACAACAGGCCACTATGTATAGGTATATACATAACAAATACAAAATATACAAAAAGGAGCCCTACAAAAATAAGAGAGACAAACATATAACAAATACCAACAATGGACCTGTTTTCACTGATACAAAAGGTACAAAGTAAGGGAATTAACACTACGCTAATACAAGTCTATATAAAATTTTCAAAATACTGGTACTAAAGGAAAGAAGGAGATATGTACGCAATTAGATATCAAGTTCTTACCGCCATGCCAAGTAACAACCCCCATACAAGTAGAATCAATGATGTTAACCCATACTAGCATTTGCATCAAGGAAAAAGATGCAAAAGTGTAGTATGAGTATCAAAACATGCGACACACAATAGACATCATAGAATGACAAAGATCAATAGATAATACACAATATAAAAGAGCATGAAAGGAGATACTTACACATAATAACTAACCTAGCAGTCTACCATGTCAATGGTTGAACTAAAGATGGTAACAATAATATACATAAAGTACCTATTCAATAAGAAGGATAAGTAGTGCAATCTAGTACAAAATATAGAAATACTAGAAAGAGTACCAATATGTCGTATCTAATGAATGAGTAAAAGCGAAAGTAACTATCCTATGACAACTCGACCAGGCCCCATAATCATAGTAGGTACAAACAAAAATAATACAATGACAAGTGGTGCACCATATAGATAGTCGTGGAATAAATGAACTCCGTGCTTTAATTCTGCCCCTAAATATATGTCCTACTTTTTGTTTACAACCCATCAATAACTATTGGCTTTTAATGGGTTCAACTATCATTCAATGGTTGGTCAGTTATTGAAGACTCTGCCCTTCCTAACTGCGAGAGCAACTAGTCGAACAGAGAGAGAAAAGTTGGTCATAGTGATCCAACCTACTTGTGAAGAGAAGAGTCATCGGGATGTTGCAGAGTGACAGAAGTGGGAAGGTGTCTTATCTTGGAATAGATGAGCGCAATGGAGATCACTTGATGAAATATGAGATGAATTCCATGGCCAAGAATAATACATTCTCCACCTCCAGCATATATGACTCATAAAGAAAGGACCTAAGGATATTCCCCCTCAAGCATCTACGACTCATTTTCATGACCCAAAAGTTGAGGTCATGATGGCATCTACCTTGACGCAACCTTGGCAGGTAAGGGAAAACCCACAACAAATAGGAAAGATTAAAATAAAATAAATAATTCAATACAAGACTCTTAGAATGAAGTCAGGCCATGATATGAAAATAACATAAATATCTAAAGGAAAAGTAGAAGTCTGAGACTGTGGTAGAAACTATTAACCGACATATAACCATGTGAGTTAAATATGGAGTTCGATGTATAATCTCCGTTGAAAAGGGTCCAATATACCTTTCCAAGGTATAAAGGTCAAGCTGGACTATGTGGTATAAATAAACCTAAGGTGGTTTGTATTTTTATATTTAGGGGTGCTCTAAAGGTCTTAGTCTAACGGGCGAGTGAGACTTCATACCCTTATTCTCTTTGTGCTAAATAGTACTCCCAACTGCGCATAATTGATTGCTCGATGATATGACATAACCAGATGTCAACCTGAGATGCCATATCTGGATGTCAACCTATCCATAATCATGGATGTTATACCTGACTTTCATACTACTACTGAACCTTGCTTATATATGAAAACTAATCCATGATCATCGATGGCATTCCAGATACATCAGGAAACTTATTTTTGAGAAAATTGTTCACAACATTGGTGGCATATCTAGATTCACGCATGTCATGTATATTACTGTTATGAGCTGACATTTCTGGTTATGGTATTAGTACAGACATATATATATATATATATATAAAGAAAATCAGGATTTGGCCGAAAAAGAAGCAAGGCTATGGATACCATGACCGATTACCATCGATAAAGAAAAATCTTTCTAAATCACTTCGTGTCAGCGGGGCCTTCAAGCATCCGAAATACGCCAGGATTGAAAATGACATAGATTTCCTGATAGAAAATGGTGACTCCTTTAGAAAAAAAAAAAAAACTTATTTCAAGTTCTTTTTCCCCAAAAAGACCCGCTCCGATCGTCCGACGAGTCATCTACTTAAAAGGACCCTTCCCGCAGTCCGCCCTTCCTTGAATTTTATATATATATATATATATATATATATATCATTTATTTTTGAATCATAATAATTATACATTTATGAGGGACATAAGATGACTAGAGTAAATATGTAAAAGGAACATATGAAAATTAAGCTTTAGAATGATTCTATAAGGCTAGACTTAAATCCTAATTCTTGACTCATGAAGATGATCATGGTGTATTAGTATGCATTATCTAAGAATACTGTTCAGAATACACTATCGAAAATCATTTCAATGGTCTGTAAGACTAATAATATTGGTGATCATTGATTTTGATGTCTGAGGTGGAGAGAGAGACACATTATTTGAAAGTATCCTAAAACATATGAAATTAAGGAATAAATAGTGAATTATCAATGCATGAATTTCTAAGTCATCGGGAGTTCATAACCTGTAATTTCTGAAGAATGCAACTAATCATGACAATTCTATAATCATAATAGAATGGGGAAAATCCCATTAACTCAAGTCCAAAAATCACAAGTTTAGCAATATACTGAGAATTCATAGCTATATCATGTAACCATATTGAAATTTAATGGAAATAATGTATTCATGGTTTAAATCACAACAAGTAACTGAGATATAAGAAAATTCATCCTTTTCATGAAAATTCTAATCTTGAATAAGGGATTAAATTAAGAATCGAAGTAACTTTGGGACTCAATGATTGAAAGAAACCCCAATGATTAAATCCCACATACCAGAAGATGGAACCCTTGAAGAATTTTCTTGAAATTAGGGCCTGGAAGTAAAATACCCCTAATTCTTACATTTTGGGAGAAAATTGCCCCTGTTCTTGTTCTGACTAAAATAGTGGGATAAGTCCAAACAACCCCTTAGAAAATGTTTTAACATTGTAGAAGATTTTCATCTGACGACTTAGTTGATAAACTGTCAACCCGTTGATGGCTGGTCAACCATCTCATAAGCTTTGTGCTCTTTTTTAATCTTAATAGTTAAGGTTATGAAACGGGTCACCAACCAATTGACGGCTTAACACTCAGGTAGTCAACTAGTTGACAACTTATCACTCAGTTCGTCAATCTCTAAAAGACAAACACCCTTGGGTAAAATGAGGGTAATTTTTTACTCATAAATCAAATTGATGAACAGCTGGTGGAATTAGAAATGAGACTCAAAGAACATCCATTTGATGGGTCTTAAGATAAAAAAAACACCTCAAAATCTAGCAGTAATGCTCTTTTTAAGTTGACTATAAAAAAATCCTTCTAAAAAATTCAATCAGTAATGAAGGTTTCAACTTGGCTATGATCTAGGAGTTACTTGGGTCCTTAATACATGTCTAAATCTCGTTTCATACTATAAAAATATGATGTTTGGCTCTATATGTACTTGAAGCATGGTTCTAACCTTATCTAGGATTTTCATGGTGTTACATCTGGCGTCATAAGTGTGAAGAGAATCTAATACAAATTCTAAAATTGAATAATACATACGTCTATCTTTGAAAGTAAATGAAGACAAATAGGATAGGATGAGGTGCAGAAGTCTACCCATACACTGGAGCTCAACAGTACCTCAATATGTCAATGTCACACCCCAGTCAACCACCACGGATCACACTCATATTGTAATCTGCACCAAAATTGCGTAGAAGTAGGATTTAGTACACTCCACTTGTACTCCAGTATGTATCATAAGCCGACTACGCAAAATAGAAAACTAAACAAGTAACGACTATTATGAGAACGCTTCCACCTACATACAAAAAAATTTCTAAATGTAGCTCACACTATATCTCCTAACAATTTCTATACTATAATATTAGAATAAGAACAACTACACACAAAAATATAAGAAAAACTAAGTACACGACAACAAACACATAAGGAAAATACAATGATGCAAGGCAATGATGGTGAGATAATGATTATATAAGCCATCATATGACTTTTTGTATACACCTTCTGAGCCTCATCACTTCATGACATAACCCATGAGGGGTTCTCAACTGATATACTTTCATAAATCACAATATCATATCTCTATTACCTTACTGGCATAATTCTCGGTCAAGGGTTTTATAAAGATTTTTAATTTTTTTAAAAATAAGTATTTCTCAGTAGTACCAGTATCTCATGATTATGTTTATATGAAATAGGGACGTGATGCTCACAACCAATCAGTACAAAGATGATAATCAATTCAATAAAAGTATAAATGACCATTAAAATCAACTCAACATATCAATAATTCATTATATAAGCCTTCACACAACACCACCAGAATAAATAATCATAGAAGACATCAATAATATTATTTCAAACCCCTGACTCGAGCATCACTATAGTGATGAAGGTAAATAATTCTCAAATAAGGCCTATAATATCTATTAAACCCCAGTATGGGCATCACAATGATAATAATAGCATTTAATGCACAAATAAGGCATATAATATTAAATAAGCCCCTAAACTAGCATCACACCAAATATAATCTCTCAAGTCAACATCAATGTGCATATAATCCCCTACACAAGCAACACGACTGTTAATGTTGTTGTTCTTTAGAGATGGTACCTCATTCTCTTGATAATTATGGAAACCCTTAGATATCCTTTCCTTAGTTGACATCTGAACTTCCTCGTCCTTTTTCCCTTTCTCACCAGTGAATTAACTTTTTTGATGTAATAATTTTATTACCTTCATCTACATTTGTTCCTGATCTAAAAGGGTTGTTATTACATAATTCCCGTATCTAATTTCCCCAATACATAGTATGTTTTACATGAATGATTTACTACCCAATCAAATCTGAAGAAAGTTAAGTCATAACCTACCTAAAAAATTCAAAATCCTAACATGGACTCTCCAATGTAGAGCTTTTCCTTTATGAGAAGTCTCAGAATTAAATCTATCAAAACTTTTATTTACACGTCAAAAGGGAAGTAATGAAATCTATGTTGGCTATAATTAATTCATGCCCAAAAATAGTTTGAAAAATAGGTTTGAAATCAAAAGGGGTAAATTTGAGATTTTATTTTAGAAATATGTTCCTAATACCAAATGGAGTTAAATCTGAAAACCAATGTAAGAAAGAGGTAAAATTGACCTTCAAATCAAAGAAACCCCATCTTTATAGTTTATCAGGAAAAATTCACAAATTAAAGTTTTGAAATCGTAATTTTGAAGGTGGATTTGTAAGGAATTTAATGGGAAATGATAAAGTAAAGGTTTAGAACTTATCCACCCAAGTTATCAAAGTCCAACAATGGAGAAAATAGGGACCGATTTGTTCTTTGTTATTGCAGTCACTTATGTCGCGATCACAACTTAACCCGAACCAACTGTTTTTGAAATTATTGATCTTGCATTAGTGATGACCAAGATCACATACCCTCATGATAACAATCCCTCCCTCAAGATTGTAGTCCACAATGACATCCTTTGTAGCAAATACGAGAGATGACATCTCGAATGCGAAGAACAATATGACCTACACCAGAAACAGCAAAACCAGCAGAATCCAATTGTGGAAATGTCTCAAAATGGACCTTCAAATTCATTTGAGACCCCCACAAAAATAAATTATTTATGCTACTAAGCTATTTTTGACATTCCAGACTTAATGGAACCATCGAATTTTTGAAAAGAGATCTTTTGCAGCCATTTTGCCCCCTGTACCCCCTTAGGCTTATTTTAGCTAATTTTCATCAAAATGGTCAATTGAAAAAATAAAGTTCAAGCCTGAACTAACCATACTACTAACCCAAAATCCACCTTTTGGATCTAAAGGAACTGTCCAAATCACTATCCACATTTGAAAAAAAGAATGTTGGCTAAAGTGAAACTCATAACTTTAAAAGACTCAAAGTTTCAGACTTACCCAAATCATTCTAATGCATCAAAAATCATGACTACTAATCCCACACCTCACAAATAGGATATAACAACTAAGATGAAGGGTAAAATGGTTAAACCACATAAAAAGATGAAATTCACAACTATAGTTGTTAAATTATCCACTACTAAAACACAAGTTCATACTCGAACCAAAAATTAAATAAATCACTTAAAGTGGTTAAAAGTTAGGGGTATTTGTGCCATATATTAGACTCGACCTCTCAATTAGCCTCCTCAATAGGGTGATGTCTCCACTGACCTTCAGTAAATCAATATGCTTTGCCCCCAACTTCTTAGTCGGTTTGTCTATGGTAGAAATGGGCTTTTCCTTGAAGGATATGGCCTAATACAACATAATCCTATCAAATCACATGTGAATCATCTGGACAATATCTCTTCAACATTGAAACATGGAATACCGGATAGACAGTTGATAGATGTAGAAGTAAAGTTACCCTATATTCCACATCTCCATACTTCTTAAGGATCTCAAAAGGGCCAATGAACCTTGGACTAAGATTTCCTTTTTTTTTCAAACCACATCACACCCTTCATGGGTGAAACCTTCAACAAAATCCAATATCCAATCATGAAGCCATATCACGAACTTGACTGTCAGCGTAACTCTTCTGCTTACTCTGGGTAGCAACTAGTCTCTACTGAATCAATCTCACTCAATACATTGAATCTCTTAACAAATTCGTGCAGCAAGGCCTCACCTTAAAAGAGTCAAACCATCCCAAAGGAGATTTATACCTCCTTCATATAAGCCCTAAAAATGAACCATCTAAATGCTGGAATGATAATTATTGTTAAAGGAAAGTTATCCTTAGGACAAGTACCGATCCCAATGACCACCAAAATTTATAACACATGATCAAAGCATGTCCTCCAACATTTGAATAGTCCTCTCAGACTGACCATCCATCTAAGGATTAAAAGTTGTGCTCAAATCCAACTGAGTACCCAACTCACTCTTCATAGAACTAAAAAAAACTCAAGGTAAATAGAGTACCTCTATTAGAAACAATGGATATAGAAACACCATGCCTCAAACAATCTCTCTAATATGGATCTTGGTCAACTTCTCCGTATTATAATTTGCCCTAACATGTACAAAATGCATTGATTTAGTCAATCTATATACAGTTACAAAAAATAGCGACAAATTTCCCTAAGGTCAAGGGTAGGCTAACGATAAAATTCTTGGTGATCCTCTCCTACTTTCACTCGATAATGGGCATCCTCTGCATCGTACCACCAGGTCCCTGATGCTTATACTTCACCTGTTGGCAATTCAAACTCTTAGCCATAAAATCCACAATATATCTCTTCATACCACCCTACCAATAATGCTTTGTAGGTCACGATTCATCTTAGTTGCTTAAGGGTGAATAGAATATCTTGTATAATGAGCCTCTTCCTATATCAATCTAACCAATCCTTGGCTACTAATCCTCAAAACAATGATGCCATCTTTGTGTCACTACTCAACAGTTTATCATGAATTACCCTCATTCTATTATTATCAAACTGATGAGCTCAAATCTATTCCATTAAGGAAAACTTGGTCTCAACAAAGGCCAAAACATGCTCGGATGCTGAAATATCAAGCCTAACCAACTAGTTAGCTAACAACTAAACATCTAAGGCCAAAGGTCACTCTCAAGTCAAGAGATAAGCTAAACTCCCCATGCTTGTTGTCTTCTAGCTCAAGGCATCTACTACTATATCGATCTTGCTCGAATAATACAAAATACTAAGATCATAGTCCTTAAGTAATTCAAGACAATATCGTTGTCTCATATTAAGATCTTATTGAGTGAAGAAGTACTGAAGTCTATAATGATCAGAGAAAATCTCTCAATGGAACCTATATAAGTAATGTTGCCATAGCTTCAACACAAACACAACTGCAGCCAACTCTAAGTTATGGGCTAGATAGTTCTTCCCATCAAGCTTTAACTGTCGAGAAACATAAGCTATCAATATACCCTCCCACATCAAAACACCACCCAAGCCAACTCTGAAAGTAACACAAAATATGCTAAATCCCATGCTATTCTTAGGCAAGATCAAGATAGGAGCTAAAGTCAACATCTTCTTGAGCTTTTGAAAGCTCTCTTCATATGCTTCCAACCACTGGAAAACAATCTTCTTCTAAGTCAACTTGGTCAAAAGAGCTGCAATAATAGAGAAACCCTATATAAAGCACCGATAATAGTTTGCTAACCTAATAAAGCTCCAAATCTCGATAGGCGAGATGATTCTAGCCTAATCACAAGTTGCCGCCATCCTTAGTTGCAACATGACCCAAGAATGAAATAGAATCAAACCAAAACGTTCACTTAGAGAACTTGGCATAAAACTTCACATCTCACAACCTCAGAAATATAGTCCTCAAGTGCCTAACATGGTCACCTCATTCGGGGAATAAATCAATATAGTATGGATGAACACAATCACAAAGAAATCAAGATTAGGTCAAAATACTCAGTTCATCAACTTCATAAATGTTGTTGGGAAATTTGTTAGCCCAAAAGACATGACCAAGAACTCATAATGACCATACCGAGTCTGAAAAGTCATCTTTGAAACATATAAAACTCTAATCCTCAACTGATGATAAGTAGATCTCAAATCAATCTTAGAAAACACTGAAGCATCATGTGGCTGATCAAATAAATCATCAATGCGAGGAAGAGGATACTTGTTCTTGACTGTTACCTTTTTCAACTGCTGATAATCAATACACATGCGCATAGATTTATCTTTCTTCTTTACAAACAAGACAGGAGCACCATAAGGATACACACTAAGTCAGATGAAACCCTTACCCAACATATCATATAATTACTCCAATTCGTTCAACTCAGTAAGGGCCATCCTATAAGGAGGAATGAAAATGGGCTTGGTGTCCAGCAACATCAATAGCAAAATTAATATCTCAATTCAGAGGCATACAAGGTAAGTTCGTAGGAAACATATCTTGTAACTCTCTAACAACTCGAACAGACTTTAAGGGAGGTGGTGACGCAACACTAGTATCACAAATATAGGCCAAATAAGAAAGACACCGTTTTCTACTATGCGACGAGCACATTGAAAAGATGTAACCCCTATTGGGACCCAAACTTGGAGTACACTTCCATGCTAATCATGAAACACCTCGAGTAACTAAAGTCACGATTTTGGTGAAATAATCCAATACAATATGAGAGGAAGCTAACCAATTCATACGCAAGATAACATCAAAATCAACCATATCTAGGAATGAAAGAAAGCAACATAATAAATAGTTCTCTGGTAGCGCTCAAATTAGTTATTTCATAATAGATATGCAATTCCGTAGATTAGACTGTCAGTTATGATGATCTTCACCTGATATTAAATTCAAAATCAGCATACTTGATAGTAAATGTAAAATCAGCATATCACAATAAAGGAAGAAGCTAACAAGAAAGGTAGAAAATCAGGCAAAGTAGAAAATTCAGGACAAATTCTAGCACATGACTTGCACATATTTATCTTTTAACTTAAACTCAAATATCTTAATTTAATTAAAGTTTAATTTTTAAATTAGTTTAAATAGCTAATACAAAAATCTGATAACTTCCAAATAAATAAATAAATAATTAAACATGTGAATCATGAATACACGATTTTAGGACTCCATCGACCATCATACACGTAGAGAGAAGTTTCGACCGCATATATGTTTTCTTAAACTAATTATTGATACTTAATTATTTTCAAATTAAAAATTAGTAACTATTACTTGATTTAGTTAATTAGTTTGTTAAGAAAAATAACTTAGATTTCAAGATAAGGTTATATTTTGAAAACTAACAAATGATATAAGTTTATTTTTTAGTCAAAGTAATAACAATTACCATGACAAAAAAAATAGGTGAGAATTTTAAAAGCTGTAAAAAAAACTATAAAAAAGATAAAACAAATGTCAAAATTTGAGTTTTAAAAAAGCTGTAAGAAATAAAGGCAAACTATAAAATATTAAATAATTATCTAATTTTCTGAAAAAGTTGTTAAAGACAAACAGTAACTAATCATTACCTAACTTTAATTAAATTGTCCAAAAATCAACACTTTTCTTTATAGGCAAGAGTTTAGTATAATATATATAGATAGATAGATTTATTAAACATAACTTAAATGTAATTCTACAACTTTATCAAAATTGAAAGCAAAAAGCTCCACAAAAAAATCAGAAAAACAAAAGATCTCGTCTAATTTTACTCTTTTTTTTTTCTCTGTTCATTCACTTCATATTAAAGTAAATATGTTCTCATAGAGCTAAATGTAATTCATTCAGATTTTCAAAAAATTTGCTGCATCCACTCAATAAGATAAGGTCAATCACTAATATTTCGTAGTTTGATATTTAGTGCATCCATTCATTAAGAAAATGCCAATTACTAATATGTTACATAGTTTGATTTTAAAATTTTTGGTTTGAGTGCGCAAACATCCAATCAATTGAAACAAGGGCCAACAAAGGAAAAATATAGGTCTATACTAAGTCATGAGCAATAGCGAAGCCAAGTTGCCGTCTATAAGTGAAGGAACAAAAGCCCGACGAAGGCCCAGCACCCTTTTTTCAAAAGAAAAAAAAATTACTTATACAATATGGAACTCCCTTCATGAAATTTCTGGTTCAGCCACTAGTTGCTCAGATAACAAGTACCCTTCATTTCCAACTCGAAAATTGTGATTGAGTCACCGAAGGAGCAAAAAGGATGGAAGGCTTCTAAGGAAGGGTTAAAAAAAGACTATAAAATCATACGTTTCTTGAGAATAAAATTTACCCAAGACTCTTAATTAGTTAATACCTTAATATCCTGAAAAATATATTACACGCTAAAGCTTTGGAGATAATATACTAGCACAATGCTAGTCAAAGAGACTTGCACAAACAGAATGCAAACGAAGACTTCATCGCAATCGCGGGCCCATCATAAACTTGACCTTCCCGATCATGATGCTTTTCCCATCTTAACATCTTTAAGTGACCACGATAAATTGATTCACCTTTTTGTGATCGCAAGAGCCTAGCTCACTATAGTGATGGGCAATGCCCGACACTAGATATAAAAAGTATGGTGCCTTCAAAATTCTATTTTAGCGTCCGAAATTCAACGGAACCCCTTCGCTTGCAAACCGAATAAGAAAATCACTTCTAAAACTCTCAGCGAACTTGTTCGGACACTCAAAATAATCAATTTGAGGTCATCTAGATATATAGTTGGCCTGGTCAACTCTAAATCCTCAATTTAACTACAGTAAATAATTGAGTGTCCAAAACACGCTGAATCCCACAGGATTCATCCAAAGTCCAAACCATCCATCTAAATCACAAATCACAATTTAGACCTCTAAGAGCTTTCATACCTCAATTTCGAGCTCGTATACTCCAAAAGAGAAGATTGAAGAATCGCTCATTTGTCTTTAAATTCATTAAGGTCTATTAAGGTTTTTAAATTGGTCAGCTTATTTGAAGTGTATTCTTCCGGATAATATGTCTGCTTAGCACACATATTACAAACACTAAAACTGGCTTACGATCCCATGGGTAGCTTGCTCAATACAAATTTATTTACAACATTTTGGAAGGCTCTTACCTGCTAATGCCTCTAACAAATTAAATCGGAGAACTTTTCTAAGGTCCAAAATTTAGCTTGGCCAAGAAATGCAAGCAACTATCACCCATGCATTTGCATAACATGCAAGATTGAACTATCACCTTCATCTATCAAACTAACAACGATGTAAAGAAGCAGCAGCAGCCAAGGTTCTATTCCTTAAAATCATCCTTGTCATCAACAGGAATCGGTTGGTTCCTCCAATACACAGCTAGAGCACTTCCACCAAGCTGTGAAACATGGTATCAACAAGAGAACATCCGAAAGAATTACAACAGGAGCATACTAGACAACAGTTGTTGCATAGGAACATGTATATGGAGAAAGTATGGGTACAGAGTCCTACCGCCATGCAGACAACACTGACAGCAGAAGGTACAGCAACAAGTGGATTTGTGAAATGCTTTTGGGCAAGTAGAAATCCGAGTGCAGAACTCTGTGCGCACACAAGACGAGTTACATAGTTTACCCATACTTTGCATTGTCTAGAGTCGATCAAAAAATCTTCTGTTAATTTAATTGTAAAATGTTCGATGACCTCGGAAAAAAGATGATGCCCCCTTTTCTTCTGATATCACAAATTATTATGCATAATTATCAATATTCAGGAACAAAATGCTCGCCAAAAATTAACAAGGCGCAAAGGATAATTAGCATTCTGAATAAAGTTCATTCAAGTGTCCTTTTACCCTTCCCCACTTTGAGCAGGAAGGTGGGTTCCTAAGAAGTAACAGCATTAGAATCTTATATTGCTAAACTACCACAAGTTAATGATACTTCAATAGGATAAAGAAAAAGAAAATTTTCCACCTCCGGAGATAGTGAAATAGATAGCTTTTTGCATGATTTATCCCTTTCACTATCAGACACCCATCAGATAATTTTTCCTATTATGCTGTTGTATAATTTTTCCTATTATGCTGTTGTATGGAGCCCAACCAGAGAAAATGAAGATAATATGGAAAGTATATCTGGACTTACATGAAGCAAAAGAGAAGAAAAGACAAGACAGGTATTATAATGGCTACAGAGATTAGTTCATTGGTATGCTAAGAAGTACAAAAAGACAACTACCTGCATTCCACATTCTATAGAAATGGTTCTGGATGTTGATTCACCAAACGAAAATTTTGAAACCTGGTAGCCCAGAAAAAATGCTGCTGCATGCAGGGCCGCCACTGGGAGAATTAACTGTGCTCCCTGACTTTTCAGCACATCTGCAACTTGCCCGATCTTCAGATAAAAAGATATGAACTGACTTACCATAGTATTTGTGAGAGAAAGAGAGAAATCATTAATATGCCTTCAACTAAAAATAGACAGTAAATTTTTCAAGCTTACCGGACTTGCACAAAGAAGGGTGGTCAAAATAACTCCAATCAAAGGTGTAATGGTGATGATTTTTGAGGTAAACTTAGGAAAGAACTCATTTGATAGAACTGCAAAACAAAATGAACTTGAATTAATATAGCACATCTTATTTGAAGCTATATGAAAGCAAGATTGGCATAAATACAGATTGTCTGTCGTATTTCTCTATTGAAGAAAATGTACCTCCAATAATTGTTGGCACTAACACAACCTGAAAGGTGCTGATAGCAAGACCCTGGAACGAAAACAAAGATGATTGACTAGAAGAAAGACTCCATCAGCAAACGACAAAACTTAGAATGTTATTCACCGAAGTTAGAGGGCTATCAGCTTCCTTGGGAAGAATCCAACTTTTAAACAGCCATACTTTAATGCTGTTAAGAGTTACACTCCAAATAAGTTTGGTGGAGTCTCTATGATTTTTTTGGTGCTTGTGCAAGGCATAGTTTAGAATTTTTCAAGTGTACGACATACATTTATAGAATGAATTTTGATATGTGACTGATATTGCAAACATCAAGCACTTTACATGAGAAGATTTTGATAAATGAAACAAATTCCGAACACATCAGCACAGGTCAACTTACGGCAGCATCAACTGGGACAAGCTGACCAGCTAGAAGCTTAGTTAGCAAGGGTGTCATTACAATAGCTCCAACAGTTGAACACCTGCAATGATACCATAAAAACTCTTATTCCCCAAATTCTTTAAGAAAAGATTCTTGTCATCAGCTTATTAGTTGTCCACAGTTTTCTGCAAGTGCATATTTCTTGTAAAGGTGAACTTAATTTTGCATCGAGCTATAGCATAGGTTTGGTTTCTCCTTAACAGCCATCAAGCTTAAAAATTATCCCATCATTACACAGGAAGCTACAGTAGAGGGGTTGAAAGTTCACAGCGGTCATTCATTTTCGCGTAATGAATTTTCTTCTACCAGAAGGCACCTTGGAGTAATTGGTAAAGTTCCTGCCATATGACCAGAAGGTCACAGGTTCAAACCTTGGAAACAGCCTCTAGCAGAAATGCAAGGTAAGGCTGCGTACAACACACCATTGTGGTGGGGCCCTTCCCCAGATCCTGCACATAGCGGGAGCTTTAGTGCACCGAGCTACCCTTTTGTTTTTTAATTTTCTTCTACCACATTGCAACAGTCAGGTGATGCAATCTCTATCCTTAAAAGTAAACAAGCTCCTTGAAAGTAAGGAAAATGACTTCCTTATGGAAAGTAGGGAAAACAAGTGGCACCGTCTCCTCCCACCCACCATCAAACCCCAACCCACCCCATACCCCCACCCCCAACGCCCTACCCTCCCCCTTCCCCTTCCCCCTCACCCACCACAACACCTATTACCTTATTCCCACTCATCCTCATAATTTTGTGTTAGATATATACAAATACTTTTAGGATAATATTTTATACTTGCCTACCGAAAACGAGAAAATAAGTAAGAAACCACTTATTTTCCAAGAAAATGTTTTATTGGAAAATATTTTCCATGAAAACATTTTTCTCCATATCGAACAAACCCTTGGACATATTGCAGATTGCATATTATAGGACAAGTCCACATCAAATCCAACAAAACACTGGGACAAATTTTCTGCAATGCAGGGTCTAATTTCTAATTTTTTAAGAATCTAAAATCTGTTTTAATAATGGGTAACCATGACTTTTACTAAGCACAAAAAATTGCACTCTTGAACTTTTCTGGATTATAAACTAGTCATACTTTTTTTGAATCTGATAAACTAGTCATACTTATCTTAGCAATGAGTGTCATTACATCAACAACACAGCATGGGTTGCACGACCATAGCAAATCTTATTGACATTAACAACTTCCCCTAATGTTGACTGAATCTACATGTATAATCTCCACTTACGTAGTCATAAGAACAGAGAGGGCTACATTCCCCTTTGAAATATATGTTGCCACATTAGAAGCTTGGCCTCCAGGACAGCATGATACCAAGATAAGACCAGTAGCAAGTGGGGCGGACAACTTTAGAACCTACAAATCATACCAATTGGACGAAGAGAACAATTATTATTAGGTAACAAAAGTAATATCGATAAACAGAATCAAGAATATAGAGCATGACTTGCAAAGGAACAACAGAAACCACCAGAAGAAGAATAGCATCAACATGCTCCAATAGTTAGGTCAAACTTGCATACAACAGCAACAACTACTATACCTCAGTCACAAATAAGTTGGCGTAGTGGTATGAGTCCTCACGTCTACAATTAAGCTCAACTCATGGGTCAAACTTGAATACTGAATCAAAATATATTTCTAGCAGATAAATAAGTTCTCTTCGGCAACAGAAGTGGGAGAAGAAATCATAAATAGTAGAACCTAAGTAAGATGTTAATAGAACCAACTTCAGCAGAAATTTAACAAAAAAAATAAAGCAAAACAATGATAGCAAAAATAAGAGATGACTAATATACTTTAGACGCATCAATCAAAGAAAGAAGTAGTAGGTATGGTCATTCTTCAAAGGACAAAAAGATACATTTCATATGAGTAACTTATCATCAAATTTTCGGGTGCTTCTCTGTTGAGTCTTTGAGGTACATATACTATTGATAAAGTTTCTCCTTTTATATTTGTTATGCTTACATGTCAGTATCGAGGCCATGAAGGATGAAAAGGGTAGAAAAATATTTCTCATAGACCACTCTACCTTTCTAATGCCATCTCTGGCTAACATAAGATAAATGTGGTGTAATCCAGCTGATCTTCACTCACTACCCTCAAATGGTTTCATTTGAGTAGAAGATCTCCTAGGAGTCCAACTAAGTTAGAATGCAAGTACACAACATTTTGGAAACAACATTCAACAGAAACTTTCTATATGAAATTGCTTACGACTTCAACTTGATTTAAGCCATCCACAGACAAAATGAATAGCCCAATTACGTAAGAGAAGAAATACCATAGCTATGGTGAAGCCTAAAAGTGGTTTGATGAAGTACTGAGCCGCAAATCCCACACCAACCTGCAAACGGAGCAACCATTGGTGTCTGTTGGTGTTTAAAACAATAGTAGGAGAATGAAGAATTTGCTACTTACAGTCCATGGATTCCTTAAACATCGTCGAAAGTCCTCAAATGTTAGTGTCAAACCCATTGAAAGCATTAGAAATCCCAAACCAAGAGTGAACAGGTCTGTTTCCAACCAAGTGACCTGTAAGATTCTCATGTCTATCAGTTAAGTCATTCATTTATCATAAATGGAATTGCAAAGAGCGAGTACTGTATTTACCGCAGAAGGTTTATAGATGCCAATGATTGTACCCAATATAACCTGCAAAAGTTAAGTAGCTGTAAACTTCTAGTCTTTCAAAAAATTTAATCTTTCAATGAGGAATAAAACAACAAGATAGCTGGTGTAATCCCACAAAGTGGATCTGGAAAGAATAGTGTACGCAGACCTTACCTCTACCTTGGATGTGAAACACTGTTCCCAGTAGATCCTCGGCTCAAGGAAAAACAGTTCAAAGCAATTTGGAAAAAAGAAATAACGGCAGTGAAGAATTTCATGGAAAAATACTATTGAAAGGATGACAGGGTATTCTGTACAGTAACGACAGCAAAAAGATACGATTATCTAAGTACAAGAAACAGTAAATAGTAACATAAATCAAAGGGCAAGAAACTATAGAAATAATACTACGACTACTAGCATGGAAGGAGAAGCAATACAACACTCTACTACCTACTAAAATGAAATATAGAAAATCAAATATTTATTATAAAATGGAGAAAAGAGGGAAATCGGATATACCCAGAGAGGAAAAAGAGTGGTCAAAGTCTCAATTATTTTCTCGTATTGGCTCATTCCACTGGAAGAGCTGCTTGGTAAGTCTCCAGACACATTCGTCGCTGCTACGCAAGATATTTCGGTATTGCTAAAGATAGTGGCAGTCCCCACCCCCCCCCCCCCCCAAAAAAAAAAAAGAAAAAAAAAGATTTTTCCAAATCAAATATAACATTAGAATTAAAAAGGAGACAAAAAATAATTCCATCTCTTATTACACTCGAACTGAGAATGCAAACGGAACTTTGATTCAAACACTTACCGCTGTGGTGAACTGATTCCAATAAATGAGGATTGAACTAGGAAAGCAACATCCGAAACTTGATGCCTATTTTGAATGAACAAATTATATCTTCCAGTCTCATGTCCGCCCAATCCACTTCTCATACCTTATAATCAATGCAGCTAATTGATAAATAAATATTCAATTTTAAGTTAAATAATTACAAATTCTGATGCTGTAAAATAATTTCTAGCATTCCTTCAAATTAAACAATATGGACATTTAATATAACTATCCTATGATTGAAAAAAAAGAAGTAATAGAGCATGTACCACATGTAACAAAGCATGTACCACACACAGCTGTAAAATAGGATGAGTCCAGTAAATTTAGGCTTTAAGGTTGTAGAGTTTATTCTCATGTTTATCTGCTCCTAATTATTAGGAGTCAAGCTAGCACAATCTGTTCACGTTGTATTTAAACTCCATTGCAGACATACTAATAAATACAATTTCATCCTACTTTCTCTACAATTATAGACTAATCAAGTGACCCCTGGATTCTTGATTCAGGTGCGTCTCACCACATCACCTCCGATACTAACTCACTCCACTCCATTGCAGACATACTAATAAATACAATTTCATCCTACTTTCTCTACAATTATAGACTAATCAAGTGACCCCTGGATTCTTGATTCAGGTGCGTCTCACCACATCACCTCCGATACTAACTCACTCCACAATGTTCAGGACTTCAAAGGGCTCAAGGCAGTGACAATGAGTAATGGTAATGTGATTCCGATTACTCAAACTGGTAATACTCATTTAAATGCATCAAATACTGCCTTCAAACTCTTTAATATTTTGTGTGCTGCGGCTATCAAACGCAAGCTCATTTCAGTGAATCAATTTTGCAAAGACAATCTAACCTCAATAACATTTTTTCCTTTTCCTTTTCCTGTGAAGGATTTGAATACGGGAGCACCTGATACACTAAAAACTTGAAAACACAAGAAAAGGCACAAAACATACACCAAAATCAGTCCACAAGCTAAGATAGCCGAGGAACCCTTTTGGTGACCTCTCTCGGATTTAAAAACACAACAAGAACACTATGTAGTGAGGTGTTTAACACCTATTTTCCAACAGCAACCCAAACTATTTTAGCAACAAGATAACAATAACAACAATGTAGTAACAATAACAACACTTCACGGGTTGGAGTACAAGAACAGCAAACAAACGATTACAACAATAAAATAGATAGATAGTTACACAAGTGAATGTATAATCTTAAGAACCCAAGAATTTGGTGGACTCTTGGACCCTTAACACTACACGCGACAAACACCTAACTCCTACGTTGACACAAGAGAAACTTTACCTCCTCTAAATACCAACGTATCAAACCAACATCGCAACACAAGTGATATCCACATTGGGTAGCCCTAGTTACGGTTTGGTGGCTTTTCCAAGCCCTACAACTAAAGAGAGAACTTACAAGGTCTCAAAATATCATCACTAAACAAATTAGAGAAATAAGCCCTAAGAGGTTCTATTTATAGTACTTTACAAAATAAGACAAAATGACTACACTATCCTTAATGAAAGGGTGGCCATGGAGTGCATTTTGGGCAAAGTGAAGTGACCAAAATACCCTCAATGAAGATGAACCAAAACCGTGAGCCATTAAGTGTCCAAAACCGTGAAGCCTCAAGCCTTCAATGCCCCAAGCAATCTTCCACTCACGGCCTTAATGAATAGTATGCTTCATGGTAGGCTCAACACGGGTCTTCCTTGCATATTCTCGTGCCCTCAAGGTGACCACGTCTTGAGCCTTTAGGTGATGGCCTCCAATTATGTCTTCAAAAATTAGGGTGGCCATTTGACTTGAATCATCCTCCCCTTCTTGAAAAGGATTCGACCTCAAATCCAAACCTTATAAGAACAAAGAGAAGACAAACAAGCACCACATCTTCATGACATGAGGGTTAGAGTTAGTATAATAAACAACATCAACAAGCCAAGGAGGTACACTCTTGAGATATAACCACACATCCTTTGTTTTAATCACGAGGGACTTACCAAAAATTGTACAAAGGAGTTGGTTAAAGGAATAACCATCAAGGGGTGGTGTCCTAATTGAAAGTAAAGTCCACCCAACACATATAACAATATCACTCAAACAAGTGGACCGACCAACAACTATCCGTCCTTCACACCCTAAGAAGTTACCGAGGTCAAATGGAAGACGTAACCAAGGAATTAGGCCTCGGCCACTCTCACTCTCCCCTAGGGTGCCATCCTCAAAGTTAAGCATACCCTCTTTATCACCATTGGAAATATCATGAACAAAAAGAGGCTTAAGAGAGATGTTCCACAAGTCAATCTCAAACAAAGAAATCTCATGCATGCACTTACTACTAGCTTCAAAATCTCCACTAGGAGTATGCCCAACATAAGAAACACATGAAGAACTAGATGGAATTTCTAAGCACATATCACCTTCTCTTTCACAAGAGCAGTCCCCACATACATACAAACCCTCACGGGCAACCCAAGGACCACAATCAAAACCGTCTTCACAAGGACAATCACGACTCAGGTTTTCTAAACATTCAAGCAAATCAAGATCATCTTCACCCGGTTGATCATTTTGCTCACCCTTACTAGTTGTTGGCAACTCACATACCAACGTAGACTCACCTTGGTTTACAAGGATCAACTAGTGTGTGAATACTCTCGTCACCTGGTAATGGAACCGTAGTCAAGTTATAAGTGCTAGCACAAGATGGACACAAATCATTCTCACGAGGAGAATCAATTTCGTCATCTAAATGATTAACTAGTGCTTGCGTACCTACAACAAGAGTTTGGTCCTCATGCGACCTAACAATATCAAGAGTATCACAAAAAGGAGACTCGAGCACCTCTACCCTAGGCAAAGCCGCAACTACACCTACTTGGCTCCTACTAGCCACAACACAACATTCTAAGTTCATAGGAGTGTAGGGAATAGCGTTTTTACCTCGTAACTCGTGAGCTACGGCCTTCCTCTTGACGTGTCCGGGCAGCCCACTTGCCCCCTTTGACCTACCATACGATCCAACCTTTCATTTGCCATAGCTAGATCTCGGGACATAGTGTCAAGGTAGGCCAAAATGACATTGGTGGCATTGTTGTCCATGGGTCGAGAGGTTGAAGCTGCGGGTTCCCTTGTAATTGTACCTAAAAAGAGAAAAGAAAAGAACAAGCCTACAAAGCAAAACACAAGTTAGTTCGAAACAACCTCACCACACTCTCACCCACTTGATCGTCTCACACTTGGATTCACAAGTTTTGTAAGTCGGCTCGTAGTTCGTGATGAGTTGAGGGGTGAGTCTAATCTTTGGTAGGAATGGATTCTTTGTTTGAAGACTCAAGGAAAGTAATGTCCGAACTTGATCCAAGAAGTACTACGATTTTAAAAACGACAAAACCACAAAAGAAACGTAGACACAAACAATGAATTCAAATGACTAATTGCCAATCTAGTAGGAGTTTACAAGTTTGTTAATTAGTTCTAGGATCAACTAAATGCAACTAAGAAACAAAGATTAGAAACTAAGAAATCTAAAATTTGAGCTTAATTATGTTGCATGAACAGTAAAATGCGATGATGTGGCAACCACGTAATTGGTCACGATCCCACACATTTTTTAATCACCAACTTGAAGCCTTTGTCTTGATACAATTTGGAATGGAAGAATTTGTGTTTTGGTGGAAAAATTCAAGTCTTTGAAACTTTTTCAAATTCAACTCAAAAAGGTGAGACTTGACTTGTACTATTTCCACAAAAACAAGGTCCTTGAAATATGGAAAAGTGGTTGACAAGTCTTTGAGGTGATGTGTTCAAGTCTCTTCACCAACAACTTTTCAACTTTATCTTACACCTTTTTGGATCTATGTCATACTTTATATTGGTCAAAAGATGTCAAGAGGTGAAGAACAACATGATCTCAACAACAATTTCTCAAGAACAACAACACCAACATTCACCTCCAAGTCCACAACAAATTGCAACACACGGCCAAGATGCCAACTTCAAATTTACAACAACAAGGTCAACAACATAAGCTCAAAACTTTAGATTTAGACACTTTAGTGTTGGTGAGAAAGAAATCAACACTAGACAAGTAAAAATTTCAGCCAAGACGCAACAATAACACAATTTTGGCCAAGAACACAAACACAGGCAGATTTGATTCTTTTTCTGAAATTTTCAGGGGTTTTTTTCAACAATTTTTTTTTTGATTTTTTTTTCCAACTCTCAAGCCCAAGATTGATCTTGTTAGAACAAAATCAAAGAGGGCTCTGATACCAAATGATACACTAAAAACTTAAAATCACAAGAAAAGGCACAAAACATACACCAAAATCAATCCACAAGCTAAGATAACCGAGGAACCCTTTTGGTGACCTCTCTCGGATTCAAGAACACGACAAGAACACTATGTAATAAGGTGTCTAACACCTATTTTCCAGCAGCAACCCAAACTATTTTAGCAACAAGATAACAATAACAACAATGTAGTAACAATAACAACACCTCATGGGTTGGAGTACAAGAACAACAAACAAATGATTACAATAGTAAAATAGATAGATAGTTACACAAGTGAAGGTATAATCTTAAGAACCCAAGAATTTGGTGGACTCTTGGACACTTAACACTACATGCGACAAACACCTAATTCCTACGTTGACATAGGAGGAACTTTACCTCCTCTAAACACCAACGTATCAAACCAACATCGCAACACAAGTGATATCCACACTTGGGCAGCCCTAGTTACGGTTTGGTGGCTTTTCCAAGCCCTACAACTAAAGAGAGAACTTACAATGTCTCAAAATATCATCATTGAACAAACTAGAGAAATAAACCCTAAGAGGTTCTATTTATAGTACTTTACAAAAGAAGACAAAATGACTACACTAACCTTACTGAAAGGGTGGCCATGGAGTGCATTTGGGGCAAAGTGAAATGACCAAAATGCCCTCAATGAAGATGAACCAAAATCGTGAAGCCACTAAGCGTCCAAAACCATGAAGCCTCAAGCCTTCAATGCCCCAAGCAATCTTTCACTCATGGCCTTGATGAATAGCATGCTCCATGGTAGGCTCAAAACGGGTCTTCCTTGCATATTCTCGTGCCCTCGGGGTGACCACATCTTGAGCCTTTAGGTGATAGCCTCCAATCATGTCTTCAAAAATTAGGGTGGCCATTTGACTTGTATCAGCACCTCTTTTGAGCGGCCTGAATAAAGAAGGACTCTATGAATGGCCGTTACTGACTCGACCAAACATCAACATCGCTATTGCTGGACCTTCCCTACATCTGTGGCATCGAAGATTGGGCCACCCCCTCTTGAGTTTTGTTTTCCATTTTAAATAGTTCTCGTCTTTCATATTCTTCAAAAGACAAGTTTACTTATTGTAATTCTTGTTGCTGCAATAAAGCTTATAGATTTCCCTTTTATTCAAGTACTTTGTCCAGCAAACACCCATTAGAAATAATTTACAATGATCTGTGGGGTCCATCCCCTATTCTCTCTATTGATAAGAAGCGCTACTATTGTCTATTTGTTGATCAGTATACCAAATACATTTGGTTGTACACAATAAAAAACAAACATGAAGTGCAAAAACACTTTCAAAGATTACATCGTGTGCTTGAAAAATATTTTGGTCACAAAATGCTCACACTTACACTGATGGAGGCGGAGAATATAAAATCATGGAACCATTACCTTAATTCTAATGGCATACAACACCTTGTCTCTCCCCACCATATTCCTCAAAGGGTCGCCCTGGCTGAAAGACGTCATTGACACCTTATTGAGACTGTCAAAACGCTGCTTCATCAAGCGAGTTTACCCTCCAATTTTTAGACATTTGCTTGCCATCACGCTGCCTTTCTCATTAACCGCCTACCCATTGCCACTCTTGATAACAAGTCCCCATTTGAAGTTTTTTTCAAAGAAACACCTGCTTATGAATCTCTTCGTACATTTGGATGTCTATACTGCCCATAGTTACGACCATACACCCAAAATAAATTAGAACCATATTTCAAACCTTGTGTCTATCTCGGTTTCTCCGTCACTCATAATTGCCATCAGTGTTTTGACCTACCAGCTCTAAAGTTTTTCTCAGACGGAATGTAAAACTTTTAGAAGATATTTTCCCATTTGATAATATTTTTTCTCACTTAAAACAAAATTTTTCATATTTAAATTGGGAAAACACTTTACAACATCAAAATCCAGATATGGAATTTAGTTCCACCAATATTAATCCAAATCTCACATTGCTTCCTCCCACCATTTCGTTCAAGTCAGATGAATGCCAAGATACCTACTCAGTTCGTGCCGCGCAGGGAAACAACCAGGAGTCAGATCAGTTCACCAATCCTGAAACAGGTAATCCTCAAACTACTTCCCCATCCCCTATTGTTGATACCCAACCATCTCACTTCACATTTCAAAGCCAACCTCCTACCCAAGGGCGGACCTACGTTGAAATTTGGGGTGCTCCGGCACCCACTAAACTCGACGCGGAATAGGTATAATTACATAGAAAATGTATAAAAATAGGCATAAAACATATAAAAGCACTCACTATAACAAAAAGTTGGTTGGGTGCATTGGCATTTAGGTTGATCCTAAGGTGCTTCATTGGATAGAGGCCCCAGGTTCGAACCTCTGAGGTGATTTTTTACTTTTTTCGGTTTTTAAATTTTTTAAGCACCCAGTATGCTTAAATCCTGGGTATGCCACTGCTCCTTCCCTCTCTGCACATCCTCGCTCTCTACATCGTCGATCACCAATTACTCATGTTTATCAGCGTCGCCGAAGTCATCACAATCTCAACATGCTAACAGAGGTGTGAGCAGTAGCTCTTTTGACTCGCCTCCACCCATGGCACCCATAGTTCAAGTTCCACAAGCAGAGGAAAATCGTGTAGTAACAAGGTCGCAAAATAACATTGTCAAGCAACGCAAAACTGTTGTCTACACTGCCCAAATAACCCAGCCTGTACCCGTTGTACCTGTAAACCACAAACAAGCACAGAAAATAACTTATTGAAGAGATGCTACGCAGGTTGAGTTTGACGCATTAATAAAGAACCAGACTTGGGAGTTGGTTCGACCGAACCACACCAGAAATGTTATTCCCTGTAAATGGTTGTTTCGAATCAAAACTATGCCTAATGGCTCCATTGATAGGTATAAAGCATGTTTGGTTGCAAAAGGGTTCACCCAAATGCCTGAGGTTGATTTTCATAAAACATACAGTCCAGTGGTTAAACCCACCACAATTTGAACCATCCTCACCCTTGCTGTAAAAAAAAGTTGGCCATTGCATCAAATAGATGTCAATAATGCTTTTCTCAGGAAGCTGTGTACATGACCCAACCACCCGAGTATGAAAGTTCAACAGATCCTGACTATGTCTGTCATCTCAAAAAGGCTATCTACGGACTGGGACAAGCTCCTAAAGCCTGGTATGATGCACTCACTAATTCTCTGATCCAAATGGGATTCTATATGTCTTGAGTCTGATAATTCTTTGTTTGTTCTGCATAATTTGGGAGTAACTATTTATATACTAATATAAGTGGAAGACATCATACTTATGGGCAATAACGAAACACTCCTTCAGCAAGTCATTACTTCTCTTTCCAAGAGATTTCCTCTAAGTATCTTGATTTACTGCACTATTTCTTGGGCATTGAGGTACACAGGGATGCCAACGGTCTGTTTCTTAGTCAATCTAAGTATATTCAAGAAGTGTTGCATGACACTCGGATGCAAGACTGCAAAGGCATTCAATCCCCAATGAGTACATCTGAGGCACTACTGGTAGATAACGGAACCCCTAAAATTGATGGAAAAGAGTATAGGAGTGTACCTGGTAAACTTTAGTACCGATCCTTTACTAGACCGAACATCACATATTCGATTAACAAGAGACTCAGTTCAACACCTCTCTCTCTGTGGTTCATTGAAAGGCAGTTAAACGCATCCTTCGGTACCTCAAAGCAACATCCCAAAATGGTATTCATATTTCTCCACAACAGTGCACTAATCTTTATGCCTATGCTGATGTTGACTGGGCGGATGATATTAATGATCGCCGCTCAATCTCTGGCTACATTGTTTTTCTTGGTACGACTCCTGTTTCATGGTGTTCTCGTAAGCAACCTACTGTCTCCTGATCCTCCACTGAGGCCGAGTATAGGGCAGTTGCCTCTGCCTTGTCTGAAACAAATTGCTTAGGGATTTTCATGTGCCATTTTCTACTGCACCTAGAATACTTAGTTATAACCTTGGGGTCACATACATTGCTGAAAACCCGGTACATCATACAAAAATGAAGCACATTGAGGTTGATTTTCACTTTGTTCGCAACCAAGTCCGCAATTTCCTAGTCCGAGTATCTCACATTCACTCCACTGATCAAGTTGCAGATCCTCTCACCAAACCACTGTCTAAGCCATCCTTCCAGTGGATGCTCCCCAAGTTAGGTGTTGTCTTGTCACACCTAACTTGAGGGGGGCGTAATAGAGCATGTACCACATGTAACAGAGCACGTACCACACACAGCTGTAAAATAGGAAAAGTTCAGTAAATTTAGGCTTTAAGGTTGTACAGTTTATTCCCATGTTTATCTGCTCCTAGTTATTAGGACTCAAGCTAGCAAAATCTGTTTGTTCACGTTGTATTTAAACTCCATTGAAGACGTACTAATAAATACAATTTCATCCTACTTTCTCTACAATTATAAGAAGAGGTCAACTTAATGCAAAAATCAACTACTGCTAGCTAAATGATCACTCTCAAACAGTCATATTAATACTGAATAACTCTAAATAGAACAGCAGAAAACACCCAATAGTCAAAAAAACAACCAAATTAATCAACAGAGCACCAAAGAAGTCAAGAAATGGTACATACTCAAATGGGTCGGAGTCCTAGTAGAAAACACATATCTTGGTCTGTGACGTGCGTCTGAAGAATGCAATTTACATTCTTTTCCAATAAATCTCGACAGAGAAGCCATTAGAGAGGCACAGAGTTCATGGTTCAAGTAGAAAGCGATACAGATTAGTATGAGATTTGAGCTGGAAAAGTCCAAGATAGCAGATTTCTAAAAGTCGTGGAAACCAATCAACCACAAACGACGATATGAAGATAATCAAATCATTTTACCAAAATGACCTCCCAAAAAACGGATAAGGATACTGTAGAAAAATAGCTACATATATCGTTTACTAAACATATTTTGAAATTAAATTTATAATTATTATATTTTTAGGTTAAATTTATCTCTCTGCTTTAAGAAATAAATTAAGTATATCTTTTATTGTATTTTGAGGTTAAATTTATCTTCGTTATCATACTTTGAGTTCAAATTTATGCTCGTTGCTAAGAAATTTTTTATATGTAACCTCTTTTTAACAGAAAAATCCAAATCAAATCTTAAATGATTCATTTTCTAAAAAAAAAACACCTACTCTAACCCGCCTGATCAATCTACAAAAAATACACAAATAAATATAACTCTCACTCAGTTCTGTAGGTCAAATTTTTTAATGAACAAATATTTTTCTCTTTCAACATGCAACACTAGTAAGTTGTTTATAAATGAACAAAAAGTAAAATGGAATGGGATAACGCATAGACATAGAACTAGAGAAAATATTTATAACAAACTCTGCTTCTGGTTAAGTTATTTTCAAATTTCAAAATTTGATATGCAATCCTACGTACATCGAGATGTAAGATTCAATGGATAAGATTTCTGTCACGACCCGAGCTGAGAACCTGGCTACGATGGGCATCCCGAGCCATGAAGGCCAAAGAGATCCTTTAACGTACTATCATAAGCATACTTCATACATGTAAAGTGGAAGATAAACTCAAACAAGGGAAAGTCTCATAATCAAATTTAAATACATCATGTCATCAAAACATAAATCTAAATCCAGTCTACGAAGCCTCTACTGAATACTAGTCTATAGACAAGGCCCCAAGCAGACCATGAAACTGAAAAGAACTAACGTGTGGATAAACGTCTTCTGAAACAAGAAAGGCTCACCAACTCTAAAATTCTAAAAGAATTCTACTGTTGAGCTGGACCGCGGGACTGTGCCTCAAAACCTACATTATAAGACAATATAGCCGCATGAGGACGGCCAATACTTGGAATGTATTGGTATGCAGAACTAACCAAAAATAACATAAATTTCATATAAAATAATTAAGAGCATTGTGAAGACAGATCAAAACACATAGGCATTATTAATGAATTTCAAAACATTCTTGCAAAACATTGACTAAACTCTTTGGTTTCGTTCTGATCTAGATGGTACACTCTAAAAACATGATACCCATAGGCTATATGAGTCCGTCATTAACTTGTCGGCTAAGATCCCAATTCGAGTTTGCCATAAGGATTGGAGTTTCATGAAAAAGGTATGCCCCCTTACCGATATACCATATACCCTTGCCGGATAATATATCAGAAATTCTGTGTTGATAAAATACGATTTCCAGCAATGAGTTATCTGAACTCGTACCATCTTAACCATTTAGCTTTATTTAAGCCCAATTTTAGTATTTTAAAATCATCTTTAATGCTTAATAACATTCATTGCATTTATGTTAAGGGAATTCCGTGATAGGTATCATCATACCAAGACTTGCAAGTCATATCATGTCATATCATATTCATAGCCTTTTCATTCCAAACATGTTAATGACCACCCAAAAGAGTTAAACATCACATGAGAGTTCTTATTTCAAATAACATATGAAAACTTATGTAAAAACATTCTCCTTTCAAGACATTAACATATGGCGGCCATCTCTTGCATAAATTACATACAATTCTTCATTAGAAAACAAGAGCATTTATAATAAGAAACACTCTTTTGGAAACATGTAAAATAACATTGCATAATTAATAAAGAGGCATTAAAAGTCAAGCTTATCATCATTCATAAAGCAACCCCAACACTAGCAACAAATAAATCTCATAATCGAAAATGGGGATTTATAGTTCATGCTCTTAATCCATTTCGCAATTCATAACACATGCATAAAAATAGAGTTTTTATGTTTATTTAAAATCCCATAGCTAATACATAATTTCATCGTAAAGAGGGATTTTGTAATTCATGCTTTTTGATCAATTTGAGTGAACAATTCTATCACAACCCAAACTAGGGCCTGACTGTGATGGGTATCTAAAGTCTCACGTGGACCGGAGATCACCCCCTTCACCTAACCTAGTCAGGTCAACAACCTCAAGTATCATATGAATTCCAAACATATACAAGATAACTAACTTGAGCACCTGATCACTGCACAGGAAAATTAGAAGAAGTTTCGGTACCTGAATTGTATGGGAATACAGCATCCGGAGACAGTTAGCGATTGGAGCACTAGCATCTAACTCAGGGATAGAGGAATAAAATAATGTCATTATTCAAAACAAAGTCAAATCATCATGTGCAATCACACACACACACACACATATACATATATCGTGTCGGAATGGGGAATAAGGCTTAGCATGAACTTTAAAAAACTTAACCTGGGTTATGTACTATAACTGTCATAAAACAAGGCACCCACAGGCTATATGGGCCCTGCTCTCCCCTAGATGGAAGGGCCCTAGAGTGTTGATACCAGACAAACAACGAAACACCAAAATCAGTCCAAAAACAGTCCACAAATTAGAAGAAATCCATGAGCCCTTTTGGAACTAGTTTCGGCCAACAACAAAAACACAAAAATACAAGATATAATGGTGTATTTATACACCAAAAAAGAAACAATATATGAAGAACAAGATGAACACAAAGGTACAAGATTCGGAGGTAACAATAACAACAAGAACACAAGGTTACAACACAAACACCAAACACAATTACAAGAAAAGTAAAAGGATAGATAGATAGACCACATAAAGGTATAATCTTAAGGACCCAAGAATGGACAATCTTGGACCCTTAACACTACACATAACAATAAACCAATCTCTTACAATGATACAAGTTCGAATTCTACCTCCCAAGCATCAATGTTTCCAAGCAAAGCAAACAACAAAAGAGAATCCACCCTTTTGATGTACCTAGTTACAATTTTGGGTTTGGGTGCCTCAAAAGAGAGAGGACTTGATGTTCCTTGTGTCTTACAAGACATACAACATACAAAATCTTTCAATGAAACCCTAGAAATATTTCTTATATATTACAATAGAATTAGAAGTTAAAATGACCAAAAGGGCCCTTCAAGAATGGACCTCCCTTCTAGTGTATGTAGCGAGCTGTTTTGGTGTGTATTTGGGCCCTTAACTATGTGATCGCACTCGTATCATCCTCTCCATCTTGGGAGGAATTTGCCCACCAATTCACAATTTCACCTCGTTCAACTAGCCATTTCATAAGCGATCACTCAAAACAGTCTGTAAAATATGAAGAACCCTAGAGTTCAATAAAACTTGGAACGTATCAAAAATGACTCCAAAAATAGTCCTCCAACAAGATAGACCCGAGAGCAACACAAATATAATTTGAGGCTAACATCTTCATTTTGAACCTCAGCTTCCTCTCCATCTTGAGTTTTGGCTTCAATCTTATCCGACTCAAGTTTCCCTCCATCATATTAGCATTGTCGTAGACTCCATATCCTTCATATCCCTCTCTACCATGTTCCTCTTCTTGAATGTGTAGGCTTTGGTAAAGTGGAGTTTCGATTGAGATAATTGATTTGGTAAAGTGGACTGTTTTGGTAATGTGGAGTTTCGGTTGTAGAGCTTGGATGAGAGAAAATTGGCTTACAAGTCCTTCTTGTTGAACTTGATCAACTAGCGGGGGAAGGGGTCTACCTTGTTCTCGATTTTATGGGTAATTTGTAGCTTGGCTTATGGCATTTTTTGGTGAACTTGGAGGATTGGCTTTTGTAGGTAAAGTTTCGGGAGTAAAAGCATGAGAGTTCCTTCATCTCTCCATTCGATCCAACCTCTCACTCATAGTTATCACATCTGAGTGAATATTTTCAAGACCCATATTTGTCCTAGCAAAGTCTCGGGACAAAGCATCAAGGAGGGCCAAAATGGTTTCCATTAGGGCCAAAAGTTACCTACAAAACAACAAACAAGTTAGTTGTACAAGAATGGTCCTCACATTTCCTCCCTATTGTTTTGTCTCTCAGATTTTTCACACTTTGATCTCATAAGTATCGTAACCTCGCTTGTACTCTGTGAGGCATTGAGAGGTGGGCCAAGTATCACAACGAGTCAAAAGAATAAGACACACAAAGGAACGTATACACGAAGAACGATTTCAAAACTAACTTACAATCTAGTACTAGCTTGTAAGTTAGTAATGGAATCAATAAGCGAAACTAAAGAAACAATAAAATAAAACTAAGAAATCTAAAATTTGAGCCAAAAGTGTTACGTGAACAGTAAAAATGATGATGTGGCAGTCATTTATTGGTTGTGGTTTCTCAATTTTATATTTCTATTTCAAGTCTTGGTCCCATTGTAATTTTGAATTGGTTAGGGAGGGAAATAAAAGTCT
>NC_061116.1:29218809-29342131 GCF_002878395.1 Capsicum annuum | reverse complement strand
GTGTGTATTTGGGCCCTTAATTACACCTCTTTTGCACACACACTTGGGAAACTTCAATACACACCCATATGAGTCCATCTACGTGATCGTACTCGTATCATGCGTGTAGCCGCACAAACCAGAGAATATCCATATCCGTATATGCCTTTATGAGGGACTCGAATCTCCCGACATAATCAAGGTGACTTAAGCACCAATATATACAATATGGGGGACTCAAACCTTGCATTCATATATCTATTTGGGGGACTCAAACCTTCCGATTATATAGACACCCGTACCGGCTAGCGTGGTTTTCAGTGTTAGTCCTTTGGACTCCACTTTCATGGCCCGGCTACACATCCCGCTTTAAAGCTCAATTAAAACAGTCATTTCACATACACAATTATTAATCCAATTACTTACTAAAGGTATCCCATTGGTATTGTCATACCAACCCCACTTGCAAGCATGCAACATGCCATAACCATTATTAATCAACTTGGGACTCGAACCCATTGTCTAAACAAAGACATCAATTCAATTCAACATTTAGGGACTCGAACCCATTTAACAATTAAAATCAATTTATGGCCAACAAGGCTTTCATAAAATCATTTACCAACCCTTTACATTATTAGGCCAATGCCTTTGTTTAAAACACAATTAAACATGTGACAAGATCATTCTCATAGGTAATTTCACAAACAGGTTGAAGGCAGACCATTATTAAACCATAATTCAAGTCAAAAACCATAAAGTTAGGGTTAACCATGACCCCTTAGTTTAAATAACAATTCCCAAGCACCCATATGTGCAAAACCATTATCAAAATATGTATAATCACAATTTAAATCATAAGAAAACAGTACTCAACATTATGCATCCAAACCCTCAACCATGATTTTTAAAACCACCATTAATTATTTATGAACAATGTTTAAAACACATAACTTTTGTGAACTAACAATGAAGTAAGAGACACATGCCTGAGTTACTAAGATTCATGGAGAGATTTTGATCCTTAAGCCTCTAGATGACCACTTTGAAGAAACCCTATCTCAATCTTTCTTAAGAATTTTTAGAGAGAGTTTCGAGAGTGTTTGATTTTCTAAAGTGTAGAATGAATGCCCAGTAAGTGTTATAAGATATGGGCTCTTAAGGGATTAGGGTGAGAAATACCAAAATACCCTCAACTTAAAAGTTGTAGAAAACTTATAGGTGGGTAAGATTTTACCCCCTAACTCGCCACCACAACATACGAGTGGTACTTTCAAGTGGTCAAAAGATTAGAAAGTTGGACACCACATTCTCCAATATATAACTCCCTTGCCCATCTTGTCACTAAACCATACTACTAGTACCATCAAGTCATATTCAAGGCAGAACATCAAGAGCTAGACACCGAACAACATACGATTGGACCCTACTCTTTTGTCAAATCACCATATGACTCGTATGGTTCCTCTCATAACTAAGGCAAAATTTGGCCAACAATACACTGACCAACATACAACTAGGGTCCCTAGACCTGTCACCACACTATATGACTTGTGGTGTGAGTCGTATGATGAATAAAAAGTTCAAGACTCAAAAAATTTGCAAGGGAAAAAGTTCGGGGTGTTTCAAATCCATAACATATGAAATCCAATAGATTTTCACCATAAAAGTGTGAATTTCATAAACCATGCTCTTAAATTAATTCTCAAAATTCATAACATATATATACACATATATATACATAAACACACTTTGAAATCCATGGAGAAATCATAATTTAGCCCATCAGTGTTAGGGTAGTTTGACATACCTTATAATGGAGAGACATAGAGTAAATTTACCCTTGAAGCTTAGAATTCTCAAGCCCTAGGTGGTTTTCTTCTCTCTTGTTATTTGAATAATGACTAGAAGGTGTTTTTTGAGATGTGAAGTCATTTTTAAGACCCTATACACGTACATAAGAGATTGGGAACGACTTAAGGGTGTGAAAAGACCTCTATGCCCTTAAAATATAATAAAAACAGAGGACTATCGATGAAAGGAGGGGGGTTCAAAGCGCGACCCCCATCGCAGACCAGGAGGTTCGTGGAGCTACCCCAGGAGTAAACTTAGAGGTTCATGGTGCGACCCCCACTACGATAGCCAGGTAGTAGCCTATCGCGGTTGCCTTCACGACGCGGGATTGCCGCGGGGTGCCCATTTCACAATGCAAAAGTCTTTTCTAAGACTAAAAATGCCCCAACCCATTCAAACCCAATCTTAGGTGGTTTATATTTGACATTGTGGGTCTTACGGGCTCATTTCATGTTTTTTAAGAATTTAAAAAGCCAGGGTGTTACATTTTCTGAGTAAATGACATAATAAAAAATATTTATAGAACCAAATTGTATATCAAGGCATAAGAATAAAGAGATGTCATGATTGACACATAAGGAGACATCTTAACTCAATCATCCAAAGAAATATTTAGTAGCTCAAATTTGTTGTATTTGACCGCTATAAGTACATTTTTCATGAGCTTTGCAGCGATGCAGATTCATGAACTGAGGGAGGGGTATCTTTGTTTGTATTTACACTGATGCGGATTTATTTTTCATGAGTTCTGTTCTGATAGATATCCAATGCCTTAATCTCATTGTAAAATTTTGATCGACATAACTGAGATGGGTATATTTGTTTGTGTCTTTTTTTATGGATTGAGTAGGGTTGGGCAAGCTAGATTAGAGCGTGTTTTATTTTTTAAAAAGTGGGGTGTTTCACGTTGATTTGGGCTTTTCTATTAAATAACGCTACATGAGAAAAGTTTCTTAACAACGAGGGTAAATTTGACCACAAAGCATGACATCGAGGGTAAATTTAACTCCAAAATATGATGAAGGGTATATTTAGCCATTTTTCAAAGTAGAGGAGTAAATTTAGCCCTAAAATATGTCAGCGAGGGTAAATTTGACCTAAAAGTTTGATAAGGGTTATATTTAATTAATTTTTTAAAGTAGAGGGGTAAATTTGACCTTCTTTCCAAAACAAAATTCCCCTTTACCCTTTTTAGGCCTTGTTTAGAAGATTGAAAATTAAAATTTTTCTAATTACTAACATTATTAATTATGCAATGTAGTAATTATGATGACTTTTGTGTCAGATCATAATAATAGTATAATTACTAGCATACTTTTTTATTATACATGTGTAATTATACAGCTAAATTACTGTTATACCTCATACTTTAAGTTTAAGTCATAGTTGTAAGTTGAGGTATTATGGGTGTAATATTGAGCTTGTCTTGCTTCAAATTTAGTTAAAAATCAAATTGGAATGATTCATATATTTTTAGGAGGTTATAGGGGTGTAAAACTGTCCCTCACTGCTGCAACATAAAAGCAGTGGAAGAGAATGAAGAAGCAAGCCACAAGACACTACTCATTAACTTGTCAAGTATCTTTAATGGTAATTTCATCTTTTTCTTTTTACCTTATCCCAAGTGATTAAACCCTTTTTATTCTTCAGTTTTCAAGCATTATTTTAATATGAAAACATTTTTATTTTAGGAAATAAATTCTCTTTTTTCCATCTTTCACATATGTAAACAAAAAAATCCTCTATTTTCTCAGTTTCACACGTTAAAAGTCCTCTTTCTCCTTCAGTTTTACATGATTAAATATCCTTTTTCACTTCTAAGTCACTACTCTCAATAGTCACAAGAGAATTGATTCACGGAAGTAAGTCTAAATCCCTTCTTCTAATATCAAGTTCTTTTTATGTTTAGAGGTATGTAGAACTGTTTCTTACTCATATTTCTGGATGTTTTACTGTTCTCCAATTCAAATTACTCTCAGAATATTTAGGTTTAGAGGAATTTCTACAATCTTATTAATGAAATTGAATGGTTTAGGTGAGCTGTTGGGATGTGAACAGATAACTCTCCATTTCATGCTTTTTTTCATAATTTCATGAATTTTAATGTCTCTCGTGATTTGATGTGAGAATCATAACTCTTTTTTTGGTCATAACTATGAAAGACTACAATTGCAATGCCAAGTGATTACACCTAGAAAGCACCACATTCTTTAAAAGAAGTGAGGCCTCAATAAAGAGAATTAATTACATAATCTATTGATCGAAAAATACATCTCCTAGAGCTTTTGAAACTTTTAAGCATATCCACTCTTTCTTTGACTTCATTTTCTATTTGTTAGGAGATTGTATCTCTATATATGACGTGGTTTTTGTACAGGGACTAGTTCGAGCAGTCCATATTTGATACACCAGTGCCCTAACCTTTTAGTTACCATATGATTCTTTACTTTTTCCAAGTGCATAAATACAAAACAAGAACCAGTGCAGTTTACTAGTTCTCTCGCGGCAACGTTCAGAAAATAAATGACATATTGTTACATCGCTAATTCCAATCTATTTTGCTTTACTATTAAGTAAATATATTACACAGTAAGTAAATATAGCATCCTCTTCAAAGTACTCCATTTCAGTTGTGCAAGGCAGCCTGCCATTTTGCCACTACTCTGCCTCAATAAACATGAATTTCAATTGCTCGACAGACTCTATCACAATGGAAATGACCATCCTAATAATTAAACTTGTCCCTTTCACGCCATATGACATACACCACCATAAAAAATAAACAACTAACTCTTGCACCTTTACTGAATATCTTCTTAGCCAAGGAGCATGTCCATTAGAGTTTGTCTTCCCATCTTCTCATATTTATATGTACCCTAACATGACCAATATTCTTCTTTACATATCCTTTGAAACATAATAGAGAAAAAAAAAAGAACTGATGATAAAAGGATTTAGTTTCTATGTCACATAATACACAATCTAATGGTACATTTATCCAAAATCTCTTGAAGTCTCTCTATTGTAGCTAGTCTTTTCCATTCTACACACCAAACGGTCAAGTGTTTCATTTGTTTTGTGATCTTTAACATAAACTTCTTGGAGTTCTTAAGCCAAAGGATATAAAATTTTAATTAGTTTTGACAAGGCATCATAACTGGAAACTCCAACTTTTAGATATGAATTCCAAACCCAAACTAGAACTCCCCAAGTTCTTCACTAGTTTGATTAAGTGTGGTAGAAGCTGTGACATGAAATATTGTTATAATGTAACAACACTTTACTATTCTTGATGCTCCCAAAGTGCTTAATAACTATAATAATTCATGATGTATGATCCCGAAGACGTTAATTTTCCAAGAATGAGTCCTAAAGGAAAAAATCATGATCATTAGCCTAAAAGGGCAAACATATGAATGTTAGCTTAAAAAGGATACATCATGAGCATGAGCCAAACAAGGCTAACATTTTTATTAAGAATTAATAAATAAGATAATTTTATGAGCATAAGAAAGTTATTTAGATGATCGAGAGAGCGTAAGTTCAAACGGCAAATGCTTGAAACTATGTTGTTGTCGACATAGGATAAAGATTATTTCCCAAGTCGAATGGCTCTTTTTCATATGTCCCGAAAAGGGGCCAATTATGGATACTTGCTAGCAAATCATGTCATGTCATGTCCTGTGATGGATAAGGCATGGGCTGACTTAGCTAATCAGTCCAAGATCAAACTTCATGTGCTCACATGGTGGTTTATGTAGGTTCACTACTTTCTCCTATAGATAATAAAAGGAATTAAATTTACACTGCTTGGTCAATTATAAATTTAGTTTATATTCTTGTTCCTTTCTAGTTGTCTTTACTTAAATTTGAAATTTTATTGTCATTGATAATCTCTTATTGTACTATTCACCTGAAATGGTTTTACATACTAATACATTCCATGTATTGACCATTTTTGGTAATACATTATTTCATGATGTCAATTCTGGCTCTCAAATTCGTGGTTAGGTGCCTCATTAGGATCTCTATCTTCTGCTATTGGTGAGTCTCCCTTTTATCTGTGGAGAAGTTTAAATATGACGATTTCTTTATGTTTCATTCAGTATTATGGTATGCCGGGGCCTTGTCCTGACAGTTATTGTTACTCATTATAGGTTTCATAGACTGGTCGAGTTGTCAAATAGACTTTGTAATTTCATGTCTTTATTTATCATAACTATTAGAATGGTTGGACATTATGCAGTGCTAATAAACTTTGGCAAAGTTTTATTCCTTGAGGAAATCTTAAATAAATTTTATATATTTCTACTTTATTCATTTGTATTAGAAGTATGCTCGGGTGATATGCCAAAATATTATCTCGTACTAGCAATAGTATCAAGTGTGTGTTGCATTGAGGGCCTCAGCTCGGGTCATGACAAACTTGGTGTAAAAGCACAGAGTTCAAGTGTCCTAGGATATTTTGAAGTCGTGTCTTGTAGAGTCCTTTTTATGGGTGTGAAGTGCGCCACACTTATAATAAGAAGGCTACAGGGAATTTAGGAGACATTTCCTTTTTTTTATACTGTAGATTGTGTAATAAAGCGGTTCATAAGAAACTTATTTAGATTCATGTGTTGCTCAACTTGATCTATCTTGCCTCATCATGGAGGTGATAGAAGTAGTAAAACTTAATTCATATCATTATGGTTCTCTTAGATAGACCCGTCAAAAATCTTTGGGATTGCACAAGGCTAGAGGTGATCCCACTAGTGTGTTTAAGTTCTTCATTTTGAAAGAATACACTTTTGTTCACATGAATCGTGCGTTTAATCCTACTGTAATATGTACTCTTAGAACTTCTTGCACCTTGTTAGCAGTGATACCTTTAAAGGAGAAAGTATGTATCTCAATTCTTGGGGAGTGTTGTCATCCAAGAAATAATATAATTTAGGGTGTTGTGGGTCATAAATAGTAGAATGACTGCAGAACAATAACTATGAAGTCATAAGTTGAAATCCAAAATGTGGGAATAATGAATGATTGGAGTATGTTGCTAAAGTCATGTATTCATGTCACGACCCAAACCAGGGCCTGGCCGTGACGAGTATCTCAAGTCCAATGAGGACCGAAGACCACTCCCTACACCTAACAAACAGAACACAATACCCCAGACATCAGATAAATTTTGAACATATAACAAGATAGAATAAGATAATCTCAAGGAATTTAAGACATGTCTATTGCCCATAACCGACCAAAAATGACCAACCAACACCACTCTAGTCCACAGTAATCTACAAAGCCTTCTAAAAAAACAAAATTAATAAAGTGTCGGGACATGCCCCCAACCCTGATAATGACAATGACAATGTTAATGATAATGTAAGCTCTCAATTCTAATCTAAGATGGAAACTGATGAAACGTCCAAGTTTTTCGAAGAATGAAAGCTCACCACTTCACCACCAACGACTGATGAACCAAGCCGATCACCTATCCTAATACTATATAGAAAAAGTAGAGGTATCTTCGGTACCAACATTGCATGGGAATATAGCGTCCGTAGATGGATAGTGGGTTGAGAATTAACTTGTAACTTAAGGATAGGGGATAAAATAAAGCTAAGTCAAATCCAATTCAAAACCATATGCACATCATCATATGCATATTTAAATAATATGCCGAGAAAGGAAACAAGGCTTAAAATGCACCTTTTAACTTTATCCTAAATTGTGTAACTCAACATTCATAATATAAGAAGACGCTTATGGGATATGTGGGCCCAGCTCATCCTCAGCTGGAAGGACCCCAATGCGTATAGCCGCACAAACCAGATGATGTACATATGCACCATGGGGAACTCGAACCTCCCGACATACAAAGGTGACTTAAGTACCCAATCATGTGATATAATGTGGGGGACTCAAACCTCTCAATCATGTAATAATAATAAGGGGAACACGAACCACCCACCGTTTAGACCCCCACATCGGTGACTACGATTTTCAGTATTGGTCCCTCAGGACCTCCACTTTCATGACTCAGTTACACAACCCTTATTAAAGCCCAATTAAATTATTTATCATACATTCCTATTCATTGAACGATAATACACATTTAGGTATACACTGTTGGTATCATCATACCAGCTACACTTTCAAGGTAACATCAACATGCCAAACTAATTATCTTCACTTAGGGAATTCACAACCCCTTTGATTCAATTATACATTAGCTTGGGGAATTATACAATCCCATAAGGTTCAATTCAAAACCATTATACTTTATTGACTTTTCACATTATGCAATAGTTCAAGAGTAGTTCAATATGCATTCTCTTAGTATTGAAAACCAATTTCACAATATAGGGTTGAGTTCATTAGTAATTCAAATGTCAATATTCATAAATTTAAGGGAAACCACAATCCCATAGTTTATTCACTATACCCATGCATCAAATTGGTTTCAAAACCATCATTTAAACTTATCCAATGCATATAGAAGCATGAAATATCACATAAACAACAATAATTCAACCCTCAACCCATGTATAAAACCCAACATCAAAACCCTATGAATAATAAGTTAAAATATATACTTTTAACAAAGTAACAATTGGAAAACAGTAACATGCCTGAAGGGTTCTTAATTTTGGAGAAGAAACCTTGAATTGACCCCTAGATGCTCAACCTTGAGAAAACCCTAGCTTGCCTTGCTTGAAGAAATTTGAGAGAGTACAGAAGGTTCTTGATTTGTTCAAGTATTAAAATAATGCCCCAAAGGTATCTTATGGACATAGGGTCTAAGTTGTTAAAGAGGAAAATTTCCAAAGTACCCACAATTTAAAAACTAAAAAATTATCACCAGTGACTACGGGTCATATGGAGACTCATAATGACACGTTACAACTCATTACCGTGAGTCGTAGCCAAGATAGTGTCACCATACACATATTCTGTTGACCCTACGACTTACATCATATGAATCATTAAGTAACCCAATTACTTATTAGGTCCTAGTCGCTACTAGGACAACAACACTTTGAACATACACTGGTATGATTACAGTTGGGACATCATGACTCGTAATGAGTCCTTACCACTCATTGTGAGCCACTCGTACTCAGATAATAAAATCCAGTCACACACTGGTTAGGATATTATTTAGGTCCTTACGATTTGTCAAGACTAGCTATGACTTGTAAGGGGAGTCATAATCAGGATAGTAAGAATAAAATTTCAAAAAATTTGAAGGGACAAAAATTTGGGGTGTTATAATCCAGTAGTTGAGTAACAGGGTGGAACGATATTTTCTTTGATGATTGATGAAGGTGTAGCAAGACTTATGAAGATGTTATGGTATTACGTAGAGTAATTATGGTTGATTAAGATAGTTTAGGGTATATTTGAACTAGGAAAAAAGTTAATGATGACATGTCATTATGTTAGAAAAAATCAAATATAGGTTGTGAATGAGAGGATAAAGTGGTTAAGAGTTGACAGACCTAGGATGAACATTGTTATTTTGAAAAAAAAAACTTTATATTTATAGAGTTATGATTGTAGTTTAGGCAAGTAATGGATAAGCAGCAGTGGTGTTGTGAAAAGATAATGTACTTGTAATCCACAATTAGGTCGATGAAGAAGTTAAGATTAATTATTTTTTCATGTGCTTTCAGTGGACTAGTATTTATTTGAATTTTTTGTAGCTATGAATGTGTGTAATATGTGAGAAGTAGTGTTGTTGTCCATGACTAGTACTAGACACTAGGTTGGAGTTGTAGATGATTATTGTGCTAGAAAGAATGGTAGTTCAGGGATGATAATGCAAATTTTATGGAATTGATCTAGTAGGCTTTACCTAGTGTATGCGAGTGTTTATGATGATTAGTTTGCAAAATGCATGAAGTTTCAAATATGATATATATGTGACTCCTAGACGAGACACTATGTTGTGGCTAAGCCAAGAGGAAAAAAGGCTCTTAAGGTTTATAAAGAAAATGGTGTACCCAAGTAGTATGTAGTTACATGAGATTCTAAGGATAGGTATGTATTATATGGTGCCCCTGAGAGCTGAATTAAAGGGACTATATATAGACGATGTTGAATTCCCTTAGTGTAGTTTTAATCCCATTGATTTGGGTGAACATGAGTTTAGAGGTGTGATGTTAGTAGACTAATAAATAGAGCCAAATTGGTAAGTGTTAGAGAAAGTGATTATATACATCAGTATGCACATAAACTCTAGAATGATGACTATACAGGAAAGAAAAAGTTAATGAAAGTAGCTCAGAAAAAAGTTCTAGCATCAATTTTATATCGATAAATATAGTCTAATACGGAAAGTCTAAGCATTCTTGTGTATAGTAATACTTCAACTGTGCGGAGTGTTGTGCTTATAGCCTAGTTTAGATAATAGGTCTATAACTAGAATACCCACCTTTGAGCTAAGAAGGAGATGATGTAGTGTTGAACCAACCTGAGTGTTGAGCTTTAGGTAGTGATGAGTCCCAAAAATACATAAGATGAGATATCAATCCATTCCTATCTCAATATGTTTCTTCTACTTCAGTCGAAATGACACTATGCTTCTATTTTACATATTAGCATCATGCCTATGACATAGGTTTATGCTCTTGATACAGATTTACATCCATGCTTAGTTCCTAGAAAAGAAGTAATAGCTTCACTAAATGATCCCAAACTTACTCCATGAATTCCAGTATGCCCAGCCTTATGAACTTACATTTTATGATATGATTCAAACTCATGTTTTGTCATTATCTATGTCTAGAATGACTCTCCAGTCATACTTTATCTAATTAGTATATGAAGTATTCGTGCCTAATATATACATCGAGGTTAGTCTTGACCAGGGATATTGATCATGCGAGTAAACTTCCACCATTTTTATGTGAATTTTAGCTTTCTACGGGCAAACTTTCAATAATAGCAACTGCACATTGTCTTGTTAATAAACTTAAAATATGTATATATGAAGTTTCAGACTTATAGATTCAAAACTATTTCAACATATTTTTAGATTAGGGCTCTAGTAGTTATCCGTTCGTATGGGGATTATAAGTTGGAAATGATGGTGTGTCATATTTAGAGAAGAAAACATAATTGAGAAGTGTTGGTAAGCTTACGGGTTATCAATCATATTATCTAAGGTGGAAATACTCCCCCTACTATGTACAACACAACCTTGATTCTTGTCATGTAACTGTAGATTGTGTGGAACCTATGGTCAAACCCATATTCCTATGTTGTTCTTCATATATACACGTCTTCCGATTCTATAGGCTCATGCTTCATGTCCTTAGTGTGATTATTCTTTTATTTAAAACCCGTGTCTTTGAATTCCTTAGTAGTTGGTTATCAAACCCTTGTCGTTATTACAGATCAACCATATTGATGATACAGTGCAACAGTCGATAGTAAATAGTTTTGACTCATTCATTTTCTTCTAGCCAAGACCTTCATTCGAGGATGAAAAATTACAAAGTGGAGTTATATTACACCTCACACTTTAAGTTTAAGTCATAGTTGTAAGTTGAGGTGTTATGGCTGCATAATTGAGCTTGTCTTGCTTTAAATTTAGTTGAAAATCAAATTGGAACAATTTTCAATTTATTCTTCAGTTTCAAAGCATTATTTTACTATGAAAACATTTTTATTTCAGGAAATAAATTCCCCTTTTTTTCATCAGTTTCACATACGTAAACAAAAAAAACCTTTATTTTCTTAGTTTCACATGTTAAAGACTCCTCTTTCTCCTTCAATTTTACATGACTAAATATCCTCTTTCACTTTTAAATCGTTGCTCTCAATAGTCACAAGACAATTGATTAAAGAAAGCAAGTCTGAATTCCTTCTTCTGATCTCGAGTTCTTTCAATGTTTAGAGGTATGTAGAACCGTTTCTTGCTCATATTTCTAGACGTTTTATTGTTCTCCAATTCAAATTACTCTCAAACTATTTAGATTTAAAGGAATTTGTACAATCTTATTAATGAAATTGAATGGTTTAGGTGAGCTATAACTCTGTCTTTCATGTTCTTTTTGAAATTTTGTGAATTCTAATGTCTCTTATAATTTGATGTGAGAATCATAACTCATTTTTTGATAGTGACAGTGAAAATCTACAATTGTAAAGTCAAGTGATTACACCTAGAAAGCACCCTATTCTATAAAAGAAGTGAGATCTCAATAAAGAGAATTAATTATATAATCTGTTGATCGAAGAACACATCTTCTAGATCTTATTGATATTCTAAGCTTATCCACTCTTTCTTTGACTTCATTGTGCATTTGTTGGGAGATCGTATCTCTGTCTACAATGTGGTTTCTGCACAGTGTCTAGTTTTGAGCAATCCATGTTTGATACACCAGTGTCCCCAACCATGTAAATACAATATGCTTCTTTACTTTTTCTACGTGCATAAATATAAAATAAGAACCAGTGCAGACTACTAGTTCTCCCGATGTAACATTCATGCAATAAAATACATACCTTTATATTGCTAATTTCAATCTATCCTACTCTACTATTATGTAAATACATTACACAGTAAGTAAGAGTAGCATCCTTTTCTAGGTACTCCATTTCAGCTATGCAAAGCAGCCTATCGTTTTACCACTGCTCCGCCTCGATAAACACGAACTTCGATTTCTCAACAGGCTCTGTTACAATGGAAATGACCATCCTGAAAATTGAGCTTGTTTATTTCTTGCCATATGACATACACCACCATCACAAACACACGGCTAACTATTGAACCTCTGTTGAATTTCTTCTTAGCCAAGGAGCATGTCCATTAGAGTTTGTCTTGCCAACTTTCAACATTTATATGTACCCCAACAATGACAATATTCTTCTCCACATATCCCTTGTAACATAATAGAGAAAAAAAGAAAGAACTGATGATAGATTCAGTGCCTATGCCATAGAATACACAATCAAGTGGTACATTTATCCAAAATCTCTTGAAGTCTCTCCATTGTAGCTAGTATTTTCCATTCTACACACCAGATAATCAAGTGTTTCATTTTTTTTATGATCTTTAACATAAACTTCTTGGAGTTCTTCTTAAACTAAAGGATATAAAATTTTAATTAGTTTTGATAAGACATCATAACTGGAAACTCCTACTTTTAGATATGAATTCCAAACCCCAACTAGAACTCTTTAAGTTGTTCATTAGTTTGATTAAGTGTGGTAGAAGCTGTCACATGAAATAATGTTATAATGCAACAATACTTTACTATTCATGACACTAAAAAAAGGCTTAATAACTATAATAATTCATGAGGTATGATCCCAAAGAGGTTGATTTCCCAAGAATGAGTCCTAAAGGATGAAAATTCATGATCATTAGCCTAAAATGACAAACATATGAACATGAGCCTAAAAGGGCTAAACCATGAGAATGAGACTAACAATGCTATGATCTTTATTAAGAATTAATAAATAAAATAATGTTATGAGCATAAGGGAGTTAGCTGGATGACTGAGAAGGAATAAGTTTAAATGAAAGATATCCAAAACTATGATTGCCAACCTAGGGTAGAGATTATTCCGCAAGTCGGATGACTTTTTTTGATGTATCCCGAAAAGGGGACATTTATTTATACTTTCTATCAAATCATGTCATTTCATGTCCTAATCTCAGCAAGGCATAGGATGACTTTGCTGATCGGGTTGAGATCAGACTCTATACGCTCACATGGTAGTTTATGTTGGTTCACTACTTTCTCCCACAAATAATCAGAGGAGTTAAATTTACCCAACTTGGTCAAATATAAATTTAGTTTATATTCTTGTTCCTTTCCAGTTGTCCTCACTTAAATTTGAATTTTACTGTCATTGATAATCTATTGTTGTACTATTCTCCTAAAATGATTTTACATACCAATACATTCCACATATTGATCTTCTTTGGCGCTATATCATTTCACAATGCAGGTTTTGGATCTCAAGTCCGTGGTTAGGTGCCTTATTAGGATCTCTATCTTCTACTATTAGTGAACTTCCTTTCTACCAGAGTACATGTTTAGATATGACAATTTCTTTATATTCCTTCCAGTATTAAGGTATGTTGGGGCCTTGTCTTGCAGTTATTGTTACTCATTAGAGGCTTCATAGACTGTTCTAGTTGTTAGACAGTCTTTATAATTTCCTGTCTTTATTTATCATAACTATTAGAATGGTTGGACATTATGCGGTGCTAATAAACTTTGGTGAAGTTTTATTCCCTGAGAAAATCTTAAATAAATTTTATATATTTCTGCTTTATTCATTTGTATTAGAAGTATGCTCGGGTGATATGCCAACATTCGCTCGTACTAGCAATAGTGTCGGGTGCGTGCCACGTCCAGGGGCTCGGCTTGGATCTTGACAATTACTCTAAATTTAATTTAATATTTGAAAAATATATGTCATTAAATGATATTAAATATCTAAGATATATATTATTTCTTAAATATATCAAGATACTTATCAAGTTAATAATTTTTGTTTTATGTAATTAAAAAAATTAAAAGACTGCATTTTGTAAGAACACCATAAACCGGATGTTGACAAAAAAATTAATATTTATAAATGTAAAAACGTTAAAATATTATTCAAATAAATTAATAGTCTATCAATTGTATTTTTTTAGAGGAATTCCAAAATTTTTGACCAACAAACATAAGAAAATAGGAAAACATTTTCTCGGGAAAGAACGTACCCAGTGAACAAATGAGCTTTTAGCGCACAAGTGTTCCTCAATTTTTTATCTCTACTTGTTATGATTGTTTAGGATTTTCTCTTGAACTGGTTGTTCTTATTAATGTTTTCTTTTTGGTTAAAAGTTTATGAAATATAATTTCTATAATCAGTCTGTTACTTTTGAACCATGTGTTTGAAGATATTCTTGCATTCAGAACAACACTCTGTGCGTAAAATGTTATTGCAATTGTTGAATAAGGTGGGGAACACGTAAGAGGGAGGTTACTGAAAATGTTGGAAGCTTTAATAGGATGTCGACAGTATGGCTTCATATTTGCTCATCTTTCTTTTTGTTCCCCCTTTTCTCCAAAGATTGGATTAAATCTTTGTTTTGAGATGACATGCTGCTACAGGTTTGTGATGAATGCTATTGGAAAACTTTTTCTTCGGCAGATTATAACATACTCGAGGATGTTAAGAGGGTTGCTGAATCTGCTAAAAGAATGAGGCAGGAGCTATGTGGCTACAATTGTTTTAGGCTTCCTATCCGGAAGAATCTTCTGCGAACTACTTCTAGATGTAGGACCAAAATACTTTCCTATCCAACGGAATGTCAAAGAGAGAGTAAAATCAAACGTACTACAACAGTGGCTTGTTCTTTGATTTGCATAATGGTGGAATACTTGGCATATGAATATCCTTAATTATTTTAAGATTAGGTGGCCTATGTTTGTCAGTCTGGTTCTTGTCTGAAGTCATAAGCTGGCGGTAACAATGCAATCTTCGGATCTATTTGAAAAAGAGATCCATTTCACAAAATGCATGGCCTGGATGGATGCTCACATTGTTTGCTTTTTCTTTTGGTAATGCGATTACACAACTTCTCAGTATTACAGGACAAAGCCCTAGAAATTACTAGGTTTGCTATCCCTTAAGACAACAACTTGGTGAATTGGTTCCTGTCTCAACCTTTATTTTTCTACCAGACAATTATCCATACAGCATGCCTTTCGAATGTATCTCCTTTTTCTTCTGCGAATTTCCAGTTTTCTCATCTTGTCCTTCATGAGAAATACAAGCAAGGGGTCCATGAATTTGACATTGGAGTTATCCTTTTACTTATATACAGTTTTTTTGTTGTTTCGGGCACACAATCTCTATATTTTGCACAAACACTTCAACACAAGTTCAAGACTGTATCAAGAACACCTATGAAGTTTTAACACCTTCAACACAAGTTCTACAAGAACTATTAAAGAAGTATGTTATTAAAGAAATAAGATGAAGAAAAAATAGAACCAAGTCCTCCGATTTCACAGTGTCCTTAAGGAATTAATTCCCTTCAAGTATCCGAGATTGCGAAATTTTTCCTCCTAGGATAAAATGACTCACAATCAAAATGTAGTGGTACCTCAAACCTTCTGATTCTTCGAACACACTAAACGACAAATGATGACAAAGAGTTTTCAGAAGTAGAAGAGTGTTTTTCAATCCTTAATTTTCGTACATACATGTGAAAAAAATGCAAGTATTTATAGCCATCAAATTTCCTTTCGGAAAGAAAGCAATGGTTCATCGGAAACCAAGTTTCAAATAAACTTTGTCAAAAAATTAATCTAATCGATCGATCATTTTTCCAAATCCAAATCCAAATCCGATGCTGACCCGAGCGAGCGACGACGACGACGTTGCGAGGCAGCTCTTCTTGCCTCACTATCCACTTGAAGGTATGTTTCTTAATAAGAACACATGAAAGTTATTTTCTCCCACCAATATGAGAGAAGTATACTTTCCTTAAGTGAGTACACTTTCTTTCCAAGACTTTCCCTCCATTTTCCATTTACACCAATTGAACCCAATAATCCCCCACATAAATGGGGAATGACTACTCTTTATAAAACTTGACGGACAAGTATGTGATCAACAAGAAAAGACTAATTGCATCTGGATAAGTAGGTTTTCCTTTAAACTTTTCGTAGTGAACATGCAGTGGATGCACTCGGTCAATCGGTAGATTTAATATCTTTGAACCGTCGAGATTTAATGTACACCTAGATAACACATGCCACATAACCAGCCTTTTACCGTTTATGGTTCTCACGGTTTTGTTTGTTTCAGCCCTGAACACGTCCAGGTTTTATGAGAGCTTAAAGAACAGGCCTTTACTAACATTCTCCTTGAAGCGACTTCCACTTCACTCTCACATAGGTGATTTCTAAACGTTCAATCCTATAGATTAAATTATTTGGTATAATCTGCCAAATTTAGATAATCATTAAAAGGCTTCACACCATAAGCCTTATCCTTGTTTACTAAACATTGTCTACATCATGAGAATGGGTTGGATCTATTGACAATGTTGAACCTGTCAGTCACAACTTTGTTTGATCTCCTTGAACCAAGCTCTTGGTATCTCCAGTCTGCTAGGTATAGTTACTGCCATGTCGACTTATACTAGGCCGTAAACCTATTTCCTTCGATGTTCTCTCAACTTCATCTCTATATAAGCCTTTTGTAAGTGGATTCGACACATTATCCTTTGACTTCACATTGTCAACAATGATAATTCCACTATAGAGTAGTTCTTTAATGGTATTATGGCTCCGTCTTATATGACAAGATTTACCATTATACATCATGCTCCCTGTACTACCTATCTCCGCTTGGTTATCACAGTGTATACATACTGGTGCCAATGGTTTGAGCCAATAAGAAATATCTTCCAAGAAATTCGGGAGCCATTCAGCTTTTTTACTAACTTTATTTAATGCGATAAATTCTGATTTCATTGTAGAGCGAGCAATATATGTATGTTTGGACGATTTAAAAGAGACTGCTCCTCCACCTATAGTAAATACATATTCACTCGTGAATTTTACTTCATTCGATCCGGTGATCCAATTTTCATCACTATATCCTTCAATTACCGTGGGATATTTATTATAATGCAAAACATAGTCTTGAGTGTATTTAAGATACCCCAAAACTCTTTTCATTTCCATCTAATGAGTTTTATTGAGATTACTCGTGTACCGACTCAATTTACTAATAACACATGCTATGTCTGGTCGTGTACAATTCATGATTACATTAAACATCCCAACACTTTCCCGTATTCCAACTATGAGTCACTTTCACCTTCATTCTTTTGAAGTGCGAAGCTCATATCCAATGGAGTCTTGGCAATACCAAATTCTAAATACTTGAAACTTGTCAAGTACCTTTTCAACGTAATAAGACTGTGACAACTCCAACCCTTGTGGAGTTCTATGGATTCTTTTTCCTAAGATCACATCTGCAACTCCAAGGTTTTTTTATATCAAACTTGCTCTCAAGCATTCATTTCGTAGCATTTATGTTAGAAATATCTCTATTGATGATTAACATATCATCCACATACAAAAAATAATGACCTTGTGATTTGGAGTGTCTTTAATGTAAGCACATTTATCACATTCATTTATCTTGACCCGTTTGCCAACATGGTTTGGTTAAACTTCGCATGCCACTGTTTAGGTGCTTATTTTAGTACATAAAGTGACTTAACTAGTCTGCCCACCTTTTTTACTTTACCAGGAACCACAAAATCCTTGGGTTGTTCCATGTAAATTTCTTTCTCCAATTCTCCATTTAGGAGTGTTGTTTTCATATCCATTTGATGTATGTCAAGATCATATACCGCCGCCAAGGCAATTAATATCCGAATTATCATTATTCTTGTTACAAGTGAGTATGTATCAAAGTAATCAAGGCTTTCCTTCTGTTTGAGGCCTTTTACTACAAGTCTTGCCTTGTATTTATCAATAGTATCATCCACTTTCATTTTCCTTATGAAGATCCATTTAGAACCTAAAGGTTTATTTCCTGGAGGAAGATCAACCAACGTCCAAGTATGGTTGCTTAAGATTGTATGAATCTCACTATTGACTGTCTTTTTACAAAAGGATGAGTCTGAAGACGTCATCTCTTCTTTAAATGTTTGAGGCTCATTTTCTAAGAGAAATATTACAAAATCTAATCTAGACAAAGTTGACGTTCTTTGATGTGTGCTATGTCTTGGATTCTCATCATTATGTACATCCTCACTTGGTTTCATCTCGAGGTTTTTTAGACCCATCACTAGACTGTTTATATCTAGTTTTATATGGATAGATGTGTTGAAAGAACTCAACATTATCTGATTCAATTACCGTATTTTTATTGATATCCAGATATTTGAATTTATGAACTAAAAATCGACATGCTTTACTATTTTTAGCATATCCTATGAACACGCAGTCCATTATCTTAGGTCCTATCTTCACCTTTTTAGGTATAGGAACTTGGACTTTCGCTAGACACCTCCACACTTTGAAATATTTCACGTTTGATTTCCTTCCTTTCCACTTTTCATATGGAATTGATTGTGTCATACTATGGGGAACTCTATTGAGTATTCGGTTAGCTGTTAGGATAGCTTCCCCTATTAGTTTTCTGGTAAACTTGAACTTATAAGTAAGACATTTATCATTTCCTTTATGGTTCAGCTTTTTCTTTCCACAATTTCATTAGATTGAGGTGAATACAGGGCCGTAGTTGGATGGACAATTCCATTCTCTACACATATTTCTACAAATGGAGATTCATATTCTCCACCCTTATCACTTCGTATCATTTTGATCTTTTTCTCTAACTAATTTTCAACTTCTGTTTTATATTGCCTAAATGTATCTATTCTTCATCCTTACTATTTAACAAATAGACATAACAATACCTCATGCAATCGTCAATAAAGTTATAAAATACTTTTTCCCACCATGAGATTGTGTTGATTTTATATCACAAATATCAGTGTGAATTAAGTCTAAGGGATTGTAATTCCTTTCAACGGACTTATACAGATGCTTAGCATACTTTAATTCTATACACATTTGACATTTTGATTTTGTTGCACTCAAAGTTTGGCGAAACTTCTAAGTTAATCAGTTTTCGTAAAGTTTCATAATTGACATGTCCTAATCGTGCATGCCACTATTCATTAGACTCAAGCAAGTAAGAAGAAACAAAACTTTTATTGGTTTCAACTGTCATTACATTCATCTTAAATAAGCCCTTAGTGAGGTAGCCTTTTTCTACATACACTTCTCCTTTACTAAGTGCAATCTTGCCTAAAACAAATACACATCTGAATCCATTTTTGTCAAGAAGTGATATGAAAATTAAGTTTTTTCTTAACTCCGGTACATAAAGAACATTTCTGAGAGTCAACACTTTGACTAACGTCATTTTCAAGTAGACTTTTATCATTTCTTTAACTTTTGCAATTGCGGAGTTTGCCATATAAATCTTCTCTTAGCCTTGAGTAAACAACTCTTTATTAGCACAAACGTGTCGGGTGGCACCGAAATCCATCCACCATTCTCTTGAATTTCCCACCAAGTTATATTCAGAAAGCATGACACATAGATTGTCCATTTCGTTCTTGGATTCGGCCATATTGCTTGATCCTTCCTTTTACCTTTCTTTGGGGCATGACAATTTGTTAACTTATTTCCAATGTTGCCATAATTAAAACACTTCCTCTTGAATTTCTTCTTAGGTTGATTGCTTTGTTGTCAAACTTTCTTTCACTTCTTCAAGTTGTTGGGGTCGTCTTCTACAATGTTAGCTTCACTCATTGCAGAATTTCCTTTCAACCTCCTCTCTGTAACTTTGTTGTCTTCCTTAATATGTAACCTCACAATGAGGTCTTCGACTGTCATCTCCTTTCTTTTGTGTTTCAAATAATTTTTGAAGTCCTTTCACAAAGGTGGCAACTTCTCTATTACTGCAGCAACTTGAAAGGCCTCATTCACAACCAAATCTATAATAAAGTTCATGTGAACATTAAGAATATTTTTAACATGTTCAAATAAGGTATTCACTATATTAATACCTTCAGCAAGGAGTTCATGGATGATAACTTGCAATTTCTATAATTGAGATATGATAGTCATACTGTCAATCATTTTGTACTTAAGGAATCTTGCAACAAATAACTTCTTAGTTCCAGCATCCTCAGTCATATATTTTCTTTTCAGTATATTCAATAACTCTTTTGATGTCTTTATTCCACTGTAAAAGTTGTATAAATCATCTTGGAGGACACTTAGGATATAATTTCTACACATGAAATTAGAATATTTCCATGCCTCTATTACAACGAACTGCTCCTTGTACAAAGTTTCTCCCAGCAATTCTGGAGCATCTTTAGATATAAATCTTTAGAGACACAAGGTTGTAAGATAGAAGAATATTTTCTATTGCCACCATTTAAAATATATTTTAGAAATTTTTTTGAGCTTTTACGCTAGTGCCATAGCGAGTGGAGCAGTTGTACGACTGGTTGTAGCAACATTTTTTGTTGTTACAATTGTCCCACTATCAATTTCATGTCCATCAGTAGTTATCTTTCCTGTCACAAAAAGATAGTCAACTTTAGAATAGCAAAATACTAATTACAAGTTTGTAGCAACTTTAAACACTACTTGTTTCTAGTTTAACGATGAAGTTTTTATGTCTTTCAATCGTTAACCGAATGACCTTTAACTTGTGATGAAATTTTTTATTTCTTCAAATCACTTATTAAGTTTAAACAGAGTAGAAAGAATAAAGCATTAATCTCCAGAAATCAAACAATATAGATTATGAATTTAATTCCTTAAAATTGTTGTTTCGGGTACACAATCTGTATGTTTTGCACAAACACCTCAGCATAAGTTAAAGACTGTATCAAGAACACCTATAAAATTTTAACACCTTTAACACAAGTTCTATAAGAACTATCAAAGAAGTATGTTATTTAAAGAAATAAGATGAAGAAGAAATAGAATCAAGTCCTCCGATTTCACGGAGTGTCCTTAAGGAATTAATTTCCCTCAAGTATCTGAGGTTGCATAACTTTTCCTCCCAGGATAAAATGGCTCACAATAAGAATGTAGCGGCATCTTAAACCTTCTGATTCTCCGAACACAGTCAACGACAGATGATCACAAAAAGTTTTTAGAAGTAGAAGAGTGTTTTTCAATCCTTAAATTTTTGTACATACCTATGGAAAAACGCAGGTATTTATAGCCATTAAGTTCCCTTTTAGAAAGGGAGAAACTTCAGAATAGTCAACTCTGTCCATTCCAAAATAATGTGTCTTTTCTGAATAGTCACATCTGACCGATCTAAATCCAAATCCAAATCCGAAGCCAAGCCAAGCGATGATGATGACGACGCGAGGCACCTCTTGATTCTTGCCTCACTATCCACTTAAAGGTGTATTTCTTAATAAGAACACATGAAAGTTGCTTTCTCCCACCAATGTGGGAGAAGTAACTTTCATTGAGTACACTTTCCCTCCAAGACTCTCCCTTCATTTTCCATTCCACCAATTGAACCCAATATTTTTTGTATATCCTGGATGCCAAGCAACAAACTACTACTTATTTTATCAAAAAAAAATTTGGGCTTTTGTTATTTTACGCATTTGAGATTCTGGAATTTTTCTAAAATGAATAACAACTCTTTTATTTATTCCCCAGGGAAAAATCCATATCATGGACAATTGAATGGCATTTTTATTTGACAGATTTTGTGCTGATTGATCATGGGTATATATCCTTCATAACTAATTTCCTTTTGCTCCCTAATTTTTTTTGTTAAAACTATAAGAGTTTACATTCCAACTTGTAATGTAGTTACTGTTACATTAGTTGGTTGATTATCTGTACTGTTACATTAGTTAGTTAGTTGGTAACCGAGTTTGTTAGCTGATAGTTAAGTTTGTTAGTGTTCTGAGCTGGCCATTTGATCAAGTTGTTAGAAGGTTGTTAGTAAGCTTCTATAATATCATGTGGTGAGAATGTGAGTCTATAAGTATGTAGCTTGTAACTTACATTTGAAACTAACTCAATACATAAACTTTATCTTAGCTTAATTTCTTTTCTATGCTTCTTCTTCTTACTAAGCTTGAGCTCTGTTGCAGTGGAAGTTATGTGTGAATGTGTGGGAGCTTCAGAGATGTTTTAACATGGTATTAGAGACACGCGATCATCGAACTGAAGAAACAACAATCGAGTGTGAGTGTATCTTCAATACAGTAAAGTTTTGTCTGTGAGTTTTGTTTGTAAGCTAGTGATATTAGAGGAGTTTAGATCTCTATCTGTGAACCATAGATCTCTGGTTACAAACCATAGATTTTGATGTTTTTGTGGTAGTTTGTTCTCAGTTTAGTTGTAGTCTACAAAATAGACATGGCACTTAAGATTGATCCTAGTGATCCCCTGTTCCTGGGAGCATCAAATGTAGCAGGAGCTGCATTGATTACTATTAAGCTAATTGGTTCAGAAAATTATGGAGTTTGGTGTAAATCTATGAAGATTACACTATTGGGAAAGAGAAAGTAGAAAAGACACATATTGAAAGGAATTACATGATCAATAGGAGACATATAAGCAGTAGTCCTATCATGGCTAATGAGCTCAGTAAGTGCAGAGTTGCTCAGTAGTATTACATATGCAACAAATGCCTGTGAGGTTTGGGAAGATCTTAAAGAGAGGTTTGGCAAAGTAAATCGCATGAGGTTGTATCAACTACATAGGGAAATCAACAACCTGAACCAAGGTACTGACTCAGTCTTAACCTACTTTACTAAGCTGAAGAATTTATGGAGTGAGCATGATACAGTTATTCCAGCTCAATCATGTAACTGTCCTAAATCTAAGGAGTATGCAGAGCATTTGTATTAGTTGAGACTAATATAGTTCCTAAGTAGACTGAATGATGCATATGACCAAGAAAAAAGATAGATATTGATGAAAGGAACAACACCTATACTTAACCAAGGATATACAATGATTATTGAAGATGAGATTCGACAACTTGCTTGTGCTATAACCATTAGTGATAAAACTGAACCCATTGCTATGCAAGTACATAGAAACCATACAGATACTGGATATGAAAGTAGAAATCATGCATCAACCAATTATGTAGGTCAAGGTTACAAAATTAGAAGATGTGATTATTGCAACTTCACTGGCCACACAAGAGAGAACTGTTACAAATTGCATGGATATCCTAATGATTGGAGGAATAAAAAGAAGGAAACTCTAAAAATCTAAGTGGAGTAGTAAATCAACCATTCTATAATGGTCAAGGTAGAATTGGTGGATATAGACACTCAGTTGTTGGTCAAAACAATAGCTAGTTATCAGCTCATAATTTCACTGGACCTCAGGCTAGCTGATCAATCTGGTAGCCAGGGAATTAAAGACATTAACAATGTTGTTCTGGCAAAGGGATAAGGCTTCTCAATAGAAGAATACAAGCAAATCATAGCATTGATTAACAAAGAGACACATGACTCTGAACAGGCTAACATGACAGGTACTATTACTTATTTTTCTAGTCATGTTGTTCCACATGAATAGATAGTAGACCCTGGAGCCACACACTATGTGTAAGAACACAAAGATATTTTTTTACACTATCACAAAATAGATAACACAATATGTGATAAAGTAAATCTACCTACTAGAGACAAGGTTGATATATCACATGTAGGAGAAGCACAAGTTCTGAAGGATAAGGTTGTAAGGGATGTACTGTATGTTCCTGATTTCAAACTAAACTTGTTGTCAGTGTCTAAGATGACTAAGTAACTCTCTTACTTTGTTTTATTCTACCCTGACTTCTGTGTGTTTCAGGACTTTCACAGTGGAAAGGTGAAGGGGATTGGTAAGAAAAAAAGAGGACTATACATCCCTAAGAATGTATATGGAGTGAATAGAACTTTTAATAACGTGGCTCATTAAAGACAGGTTGTAGAAGAAGAGGTGCATGAGTGCAGTCTGTGGCATATGAGGCTACAACATCCTTCTTCCCAGGCATTAAGGACTCTCAATCTGATAAGACATAGTATTGATGTAGATATTCTAAATAAGTGTCATGTTTGTTCATTATCTAAGCAAACTAGACAAGTCTTTCCAGTCAGTACTTCTAGAGCTACAATTTTTTTTATGTTGAACATATAGACCTCTGAGGGCCTTATAAGACACCTACCTTTGATAAGAAATACTATTTTTTAACTGTTGTTGATGATCATAAAAGATATACATGGTTGCATCTGTTACAACTGAAGTTTGAGTGTATTGTAGCCATAAAGAACTTCTTCAATATGATTCAAAATTAGTTTGTTACTCCAGTAAAGATACTGGGATCAGATAATGGAATAGAGTTCCTTAACTCTAGCTGTAAAGAGTTGTTTCAGTCCTTTGGAATAATACATCAAAGTAGCTGCCCCTACACACCACAACAAAATGGTGTGGTTGAAATAAAACACAAATAGATACTAAATGTTGCAAGAGCAATCAGGTTCAGTCATAGATGCCTATCAGGTTTTGGGGTTTGAATATTAAGGTTGTTGTGTATCTAATTAATAGATTACTATCTTTATCTATTAAGGGTAAAAGTCTTTATGAAATGCTATTTTGAAAGGTCCCATCATTGACACATTTAAGAGTAATTGGATGTAAATACTATGTTTCAGTACTATCAAAGGGTGATAAGCTTTCTGAAAGAGCTAAGGTTGCAGTATTGATGGGTTATTCTACCACTCAGAAGGGTTATATACTGCTGGATTGGTGTAATAATAAGTTGTTTGTCACAAGAGATATGGTTTTCAAGGAAGATTCATTCTCTTTTGTAGAGGAGCTAAGTTTAGAATCATCTGCAGTTTTCTTAAGGCGAGTTCACCTAATCATGATGATGCAGATGCAGAAGCAGATGCTTACACAGATGTTAATGATTAATCATATGAGCTATAAAATAAAGATGCATCAATACATGATCCTAACAGCATCCAAGATGAAAACACTCACAACTTTCCCAGTATAGATAAATCATCATCATCACCTGCAGAAGTTGTCCCAAGAAGATCATCTAGAGTCATCATGCAACCTGCTTGGTTGATGGACTATGCTTCAATAGGGAAAAGAAGAGGAACCAGATATCCTCTGGAAAATTATCTATCTTATACTAATACTAGTTTAAGATACCAAAGTTTTGTGTCCAGTTTATCAGCAGAAGTTAAACCACAATCTTACAATGAAGCTAGTAGAGATAAGAGGTGGATTGAAGCTATGAATCAGAATGTTCAAGCTCTTGAAGACAATCACACTTGGGAGGTGGTTTATATACCTCCATACAAGAACATCATTAGATCAAAATGGGTGTACAAAATTAAGTATAAGTCCAATGGGGAAATAGAGAGGTTTAAGGCAAGATTGGTAGCCAAGGGTTATAGTCAACTAGAGGGACTAGATTACCAGGACACCTTCTCTCCAGTAGCTAAAATAGTTACAGTGAGGAGTGTCATTGCTTTGGCAGTATCAAAAGGATAGTGCATGTACCATATGGATATTTATAATGCTTTCCTACAAAGTAACTTAGAAGAAAAGTATATATGAAAATGCCAGATGGTTTTAAGGAGGGAAGGCAACACAAGGTTTGCAAAATGGTTGTCATTACATGGACTTAAGTAAGAATCAAGACAGTTGAATATAAAGCTTACTGCAGCATTGCTTAGTGCAGGATTTACTCAGAGCAACCATGATTATTCACTTTTTACCTTAAAGAAGTCAAAAGAAATGGTGGTGATTTTAGTTTATGTGGATGATCTTCTGATAACTGGTGACAATGCAGACATGATAAGTGCAGCAAAAATCACTGTACATCAATAATTAAAACTTAAGGATTTAGGTGAGCTTAAGATCTTCTTAGGCATTGAAGTGTTGAGATCTGTAATTGGAGTGATAATAAACTAGAGAAAATACACCTTGGGGCTTATATCAGACCAAGGACTTGCTGGTGCTAAATCGGCTTCTACTCTATTAGAGACTAATATTAAGCTAACTTCTGTTGAGGTAGATGAAGCAGCAGGTGTTAGAGGAGATGTTGTTCGAAGGGATGTAACATCATATCAAAGGCTTGTTGGAAAGTTTATGTACGCAACAATAACAAGACCTGACATCAGCTATGCAGTGCAGACCTTAAGTCAATTCATGAAACAACCTAAAAAATCTCATTTGGAAGCTGCAAATAGAGTGATAAAATATCTAAAAGGAACTGTAAGACAAGGTATATGGCCCAGGGAACATCCTACTGCAAAACTGGTTTGCTGGTGTGCTGCATGTCCAAACACTAGGAGGTCTGTTACTGGTTATGTGGTGCAATTCGGTAGCTCACTGATATCCTGGAAGTCTAAGAAGTAGCACACTGTCTCTAGCACACTTTCTCTAGAAGCTCAGCTGAGGCAGAATATAGAAGCATGGCCTCAGCTTTAGCAGAAATAACATGGTTGGAAGGTCTGTATGCAGAACTAAGGGTACATATCACTAAGCCTATTACCATCTTTAGTGATAGCAAATCAACTATCCAACTAGCTGCTAATCCCATATTCCATGATAGGACCAAACATATTAAGGTTGACTTTCACTTTATTAGAGATAAAATCAAGGAGTTGTTGATTCAGCCTATGTATATGCAGACAAGTCAACAGGTTGCAGACATCCTCACCAAGATCTTGAGTAGTGATCAGCACCCGCATCTCCTAAGCAAGCTTGGTGTGCTCAATATTTTGCACCTTGCAGCTTGAGAGGGAGTGTTAAAACTATAAGAGTTTACATTCCAACTTGTAATGTAGTTACTGTTGCACTATTTGGTTGATTAGCTGTACTTTTAGATTAGTTAGTTAGTTGGCAGCCGAGTTTGTTAGCAGGTAGTTAAGTTTGTTAGTTTGCTGAGTTTGCCACTTTATCAAGTTGTTAGAAGGTTGTTAGGAAGCTTCTAGAATATCATGTGGTGAGCATGTGAGTCTATAAGTATGTAGCTTGTAACTCACATTTGAAACTAACTCAATACACAAATTTCATCTTAGGTCAATTTCTTTTCTGTGCTTCTTCTTCTTATTAAGCTTGAGCTCTGCTGCATTGGCAATTATGTGTGAATGTGTGGGAGCTTCAGAGATGTTTTAACATTTTTCTCTCATGTTTTGATCTACATAATATTCCTCTACTAACTGCCTTGGCACTAATTGCTTTTGTTGCAGAGTGCATGAAAACACAAGCCTCTGATTCGTGATTGAGAATCATTTGAAACCTGGCCTCTGGAATCATCCACTGAGGCAATTCTGTGAAGCACCACTGGATTCTGTTAAAATTTTTATCCGAAAATCTATGAAGGTATCTTTTGATATCTTGGAACTTGTTTCATATAATTATATTCTTCATGTTGATCAACCAAATGTTGCAGCAAATATGTTCACTGCTTGCTTGGTGTCAATTTCCCTGTAATAGATGCATGAACTATGTTTTATAAAGAGTATACAATTGCATAGTTAATTCTGTCCTAAAGTCAAGTTGTGATAACTAAATGTGTGACACATTATGTGTCATCTTATACAGCAAAAAACTAGCTTGATATTTCCATTATGCTTATTTTTGTTGTAAGTTCAAATATATTTCTCCTTTGCATAGGCTAATTCCATTTCCTTGGGGATAATTTGGTTCACTCCAATACGGAATGACTAGTAGCATGCTTTGTGTTGTTATTTATGGTTTTTGCTTTGTTTTATTTTGAGGAATAGCTTTCTTCTTATTACTTACTTAACTTTTTGTTTTTTGAGGATATGTGATCTTCAAATGGTTTATTTTTAGTTAGTACTGTCCAAGGAAAAAGATGGAGTCTGATTTCTTTGTTTGGTTGCGGGGCACAAAATCATCTATTTATGAGTTGGATATAAAGTCTTCCCTTCGCGAACAACTTATCAATAAAGTTACCCTGGAGTACCCTGTAATTTATGTTTTTCTGCCATCTCACAGCTGTGATTTTGAAGTAATCTGAGATTTTGTTCCTTTTAAAACGGAGCAAAATGTGCCTGGTTGTGATAGCCCAAGCCCCAAAGGAGTTATGTTCAGGGAAGAGGATATAGAAGATGGCGGAAATTTGTATGGTAGAGTTATTAGAATTTATCAGATATATGTTAGAGTTATTAGAATTTACCTATAAATTATTAAATTAATTATAAGAAGACCATTTAAAAATAGAGAAGCTTTTAGAAAAATTAAGGAATCTTTAATTAGTAATTATTCAGAATATATAAGTTTAAATAAAACAAAAGAAAACCCACAAAGATTAGCCTACTTAATTACATTAATATCTAGTATTGAATCAAAATTAACAATCCATTTAAAATCTAGGAGAATGAAACACATACTACCTAATTATAATAAAATTAGATTTAGATATCCGCCAAGATATTATAAATAAAATTTAAAATGAATAAAGTACAACAATACAAAGAATTAAAATAAATTATTTCTAAAAAACGTAAAGAATTAAAAATAAGAATAAAAAGACTACATTATAATATATTTGCCGGAGTTAGTAAAAATTCAATAAGTACACAAAAAGATGAAATATCAAAATTGGAATCACAAATAGATAGTTTAGAATATATATATCAACATGAACTATTCACAATAAAATGAACAAAGAAGAATTTATAATAGATGAAAAAATATATGAAAACCACGAAGGATCAAAAATAAAAATAGTGTTTTCTAATCTAGGAAGAAGATATAAGAAAATAGGTGAATATTTATATCTAATGTTAGAAAAAGAAGAATTAAAATTAGAAGATAAATTGACAGCAATGGTAAGAATAGAAAAAGAAAATGAAGAGATAGATAGGAAAAAGGAAATAGAAAAAATAAAACAACAAACTACGGAAGAAATACGAAAAATAGAAGAAACTAAAAATAGAAGGATTGCTGAATTAGAAAAAGAACTACAAATGTTAAAAGAGCTGTATGAACAAAGACAAAAAGAAAAAGAAGAAAACGATAGAGAACAAAAATTACTGAATGAGATAAATCAATTTAAGGAAAAATTAGAAATAAAAAATGAAGAATTAGAAATAAATAATATAGATGTTGAAGAGACAGATAATTATGATTCAGAAGATAGTGAAACATATACAGAAATATTAACAAATACAAAAAATTTAGAAATCAATGAAAAACATAAAGAAATTAATGAAGAAAACTTAGAAAGTACCCACACAGAAATAAATACTCTTGATAAAAAAGAAGATGAAAATATAATACCTAAAATAGCAGAAATAAGAAAACCTATATATTATAAGAATAAGTTTAAAAAATATAATGAATATGACAAATGGACACCAAAACAAATAATTAATAAAAATTATAACTTTTTAGACCTAGACTGTGTAATAGATACAGAAAAAACAATACAATTATGGATAGGATATATGACAAAAAAATTATTAGATAATAATATAAATATAACAGATGCACCAGAATATATAGAAAGAACACTAATAGGATCAGTAAAACTATGGTTTTCAAATTTAACTGAAAATAGCAAAAAAGTATTAAGAACTAATAAACCTATAGAAGGAACATCATCAACAACAACTAAACTAATACCTATAGAACTATTAAAAAAATATGAAACAGCTATAAAAAATGAATTTGGTAGTGCGACAACAATAGAAGAAGAACAAGATGAAGAAAAAGATACAAATAGGAATTTAATGTTAAAATTAGCAATATGTAATATGTGTTATGTAGATGAATATACTTGCGCATTTAAAGAATATTATTATAAAGGAGCATATAGTATAGAAGAAAGTAAAGAGATAAGAAAATTATATTTTAATAAATTACCCGAGCCATTTAGTTTGAAAATAATAAAAAGTTGGGAAGAAGCAAAAATAGTAGATACGTTAGGAGCAAGAATAAAATTTTTACAACAATGGTATAGAAACTTATGTGAAAAATATAGAGAAGAATTAAAAATGGAAAAAACATTAATAAGAAATTTAGCATGTTGCAAAAATAAAATAGCACCCCAATTTGGATGTGAAGAAAGATATTATAAGAAAAGAAAAAGACATAAGAAATATAAGAAATATAAAAAATCAAAATATAAATATAAGAAACCAAAAAAAAGATATTATGTAAAAAATTATAAATATAAAAGACCATATAGAAAGAAGAAATCTATAAAAGAATGTACTTGTTATAATTGTGGAAAGTTAGGACATTTAGCTAGAGATTGTAAATTACCTAAAAATTCAAAAAATAAACAAATATCAGAAATAAAAATAGATAATACAGAATATATGCAGATAGATTATATAGATTATGAATTAGAAAGTGAGGATAGTATATATGAAATTTCGAAAAACGAAACAGATAATGAAATAGATGAATCAAATGACTGAAGAAGATATAAAAATAATAACAAAGGAAGAATATTTAAATGATGAAGGAACGGAACAAAAAATAATATTTGACAGTAACATATTTGATGAAATAAAAGGAAAAGAATTAGATTTAAGTGTAGAAAAAATATTTAAAATACCAACAATAAAAAATATTTTTACTAGGAAAAAGGATGAATATTATGTAGTATGTCAAAAAGAACATGTAATAGACTGTAGATATGCAAAAGGCAAAGCTAGTATACCACTAGTAACAAAAAGAATAATTAATAAAGAGATAAATGATATAAAAAGTAAAGGAGATCCAATAAAATATGTACACCTTGGAGGTACAGAGATACTAATAAAAGCATGTTTTAGAGAAGGAATAGATACACCAATAGAATTATATTTAGCAGATGATAATAAAACCTATAGAAAAAAGCATAATAACTGCCGTAAAAGGAAATCTAATATATCAAAAATTTAAATTTATAATAAGTGCAAATTATTCAGTAGCAGTAACAGATAGAAATATAGATAAATCACTCATATTATATTGGAAAATATCAGGAATAGAATTAACCTCAGGAAGTAAAATATTTACAGCAAGATGCAAAAATTTATATGTATTAACAACAAAACATAAAATAACAGGAAAAAATAAGATTAACAAAATACGAATAGAAAGCTCATTCGAACAAATTGTAAAAACAATAGATTATAATGATTATAGCTATAGAGACATAGATACAGAAGAAAATTTAGAAATAGTAAATGATAGAATAAGTACAACGAAAAGAATAGCTGATGAAAAACCAGAATCATCAAGCTCATCAAAAAGAACAAGTTATGAAACAAATTCAATAAGTAATTTAAACCAATATTACATAACAGGAAAAATAAATGAAAAAGAATATCTAATACTTTTGAATACAGGACAAGAAGAAAATTATATAGCAAAATATCTAGTAAAAAATGAAGAAATAAAGACTGATAGTGACATATGCCCAGATCTACCAAGAAGTTTAATAAATAGTAAAAATATAGCAGAAAAAGAAATAATAATAGGAGTTAGAAAAATAAAAATAGAATTCGAAGTAAAGGAAGAAATGCAAAGAGCAGATATAATATTAGGAATAAAATGGTTAGAACAAGTAAAACCATATAATATAGAACATACACAATTAACCTTAACATATAACAAAGAAAAGTTATTTTTAAGAAGAGCCTTAACATGAAATGAAGATATATGTATTAATGAAGATAGTAGTAGAAGGATACTATAGTAGATATTATACGCCTATGATAGATACAGGAGCAGAAGCTAATTTATGTAGATATAATTGCTTACCAGAAAGTAAATGGGATAAATTAAAAACACCAATAATAGTTAAAGGATTTAATAATGAAGGAAGCTTAATTGCTTATAAAGCTAGGAATGTAAAAATACAAGTATGGGATAAGATATTAACAATAGAAGAAATTTATAATTATGAATAAACATCAAAAGATATACTATTAGGAATGCCATTCTTAGATAAATTATACCCACATATAATAACCAAAACAGACTGGTGGTTTACAACACCATGTAAACAGAAAGTAAGAGCAAAAAGAGTTAATAATAAAATAAGAAAGAAAACTGATTGGATAAAAGGAAGTGAAAAAAATTACACAAAAGTTAGAAAATATAAAAAATACTGAAGATACAATAGAACTAGTAGTATTTTCGATAAATAAAACAGAAATAACTATATTTTCAATAAATAAAATAGAAATAATTAAGAAAAAATTAGAACAATTATACAGTGAAGATCCATTAAAAGGATGGGAAAAACATAAAACTACTATAAAAATTGAATTAATAGATAAAAATAGCATAATAACCCAGAAACCATTAACATATAATTTTGACGATTTAAAAGAATTTAAAATGCATATAGATGAATTATTAGAAAAATAATATATACAAAAAAGTAATAGTAAACATAATAGTCCAGCATTTATAGTAAATAAACATAGTGAACGAAAAAAAGGAAAAAGTAGGATGGTTATCGACTATAGAAATTTAAATGCAAAAACTATAACATATAATTATCCAATACCAAATAAGATATTAAAAATAAGACAAATACAAGGATATAATTATTTTAGCAAATTCGATTGTAAATCAGGATTTTTCCACCTAAAGCTAGAAGAAGAATCTAAAGAATTAACCGCATTCACGGTACCACAAGGATTTTATGAATGGAACGTATTACCATTTGGATATAAAAATGCACCAGGTAGATATCAACATTTTATGGATAGTTATTTTAAACAATTATCTAATTGTATAGTATACATAGATGATATATTATTATATACAAAAACCAAAGAAGAACATTTAAAATTATTAGAACAGTTTACATATATAATAGAAAAATCGGGAATAAGTCTAAGCGAAAAGAAAGCTGAAATTATGAAAAATCAGATAGAATTTTTAGGAATACAAATAGATAAAAGTGGAGTAAAAATGCAACAACATATAGTACAAAAAATAATAAATTTGAAAGAAGAATTAGATACAAAGAAGAAATTACAATCATTTTTAGGATTAGTAAACCAAGTAAGAGAATATATTCCAAAATTAGCAGAAACTTTAAAACCACTACAGAAAAAATTAAAAAAGGATGTAGAATATAACTATAATGAAGAAGATAAAAAACAAGTTCAAAAAATAAAATTACTTTGTAAAGAATTACCAAAATTACAATTTCAGATGAAAATAGAAAATTTATATATATAGTAGAAGCAGATGCTAGTGAATATAGTTACGGAGGAGTACTTAAATATCGATATGAAGCAGAAAAAATAGAACACCATTGTAGATACTACTCAGGTACGTTCAATGAGACAGAAGTAAAATGGGAAATAAATAGGAAAGAATTATGTTCATTATATAAATGTTTGTTAGCATTTGAGCCATATATTGTATATAACAAATTTATTGTACGAACAGATAATACACAGGTACGCTGGTGGTTAACAAAGAAAATACAAAATTCAGTTACAACAAAAGAAATTCGGAGACTAGTCTTGAATATATTAAATTTCACATTTACAATTAAAGTGATCAGTACTAACAAAAATGTTATTGCAGATTACATATCAAGACAAAGCTACACAAACTGAAATAATAGAAGAAGATACTCTAGAAAAAATACTTAACACCCTAACTACGCTTTCAATGAAAGTGGACAGTATGGGTAATGAGATAGAAAAGCTAAAGACTAATGAAGATAAACTGAAGTCTATAGCTACAAATCAGCTAACTCAGCAGTGTGCAGAGCTATGTCGATCGGAAGACATTAAAGTTCCAGAGCTAGAAGGAGACGTTGGGACACTCCATAAAACCCATAACATTCATCAATCTACTTCTGCAGGTACAAGCAAAGGAGTTAATCGACCAAGATACCAGAATATGAATATGAATAAAATATTTGAAAAACCATTTATACCGAAAACACAAAAAGACCACTTGTTCATACCCCCACAAGTTAGCACATACCGAGATAGCCTAAACCAAGATAAAAAAGTTTACAACTACACCGCCCAGAAATACATAGAAAATATCTACAGATTACAAACTTTTCTAAACCATTACCCCAGAGCTACAAACATCAAAGAACCAAACACCAACTATATAACCCAAAAATTACAAGGATATAACAAACTAATTGCACTACCCAAAACTAACCCAAGCCTAGTAAAAACTTGTTTCGACCATGGACTATTGAACACCATATACACCCAAGACGGAGAAGAATTAACAGCTATGGAAGAATTACACAATATATTCACCACCTACAAAAGGATAACAAAAGGCAATCTATTTTATATAAAGTGTTATACTGCACCGGCAGAGATACTATATGACGAAATAAAACCAGTTATACAAGTTGTAAACATAGGACTAACTAGAGAAATGATCATACTAGAAGATATTACACAACAACCGGAGATACCCAGAATTGAGATACCGGACTTCTACGCAAATAAACGACTTATCGGACTAGCTACGATTATCCAAGAACTAGCAAATAATTATACTAATGGAAACCCAATATGGAGCTATTATTCGAGAGATCATCAAATGATTTACTCTAATTCAAAAGAGCTACGACAAGCAGATATGGAAGATGTCAGACAATGGATAATGACATTACTTAACCCAGAAAAACAATCTACTGCAAGAGCAATTAAAAAAGGATTTATTTCAGACGGACTACTGACAAGATATTATAAAATAATTGGACACAAATCTCCAGATCACCAATGTTCAAGATGTAATGGAGAAGATAACATTATTCCAGAAGTACATCTAGAATAAAAATCAAGAAGACAAAATGCCAACCGAAAAGATAAGATATAACAGTGGAGATATAACAGATACGACAAAATCAACGGATGACAAGAATTATATATTGTATAGATTCTTTACGAAAAAGAATTGTAATTATTGTAAGTTACTATTCTTATGTAGACTTTTTAAAGACTATGTAGACTTTTTAGGTACCTAGAGAATAGTCTTTTTGACTTTTTAGTAGCTTTTGTTTTGTTTTGCATTAATGTAAAAATGTAAAGTTGTTTCTTTCGTTCTATAAATAAAGAATGCCGAAGGCATTGAAAAGCAAGCCTTCATGCGTTGAAGCAAATACTCTCTCCATTCTACAACAAATATTATACTCAGTTAATTAAAAAACAGACATATTTCAATGGAAAAAGCTATGGAGGAACAAACTTCAGAAATATCAAAACTACCCGAACAGGTATATTTATTTATGATTATGAATAGCTAAATTCATAATTCCCAATAATCATGATATGATAAAATAAATTCATATTAGTTACTTTATAGTAGAATTATTCGAAGAATAATATGTTAAGAAGTTTATTAACAAAGTGGAAACGGAGAAAGATCCCTAAGAACTATGCCATCCTAAAGGTGAAACCAATGAGGCAAGAAGCCGTGGCGGGGAGTAACCAGAGTAGAGGCGCTGTTTAAGGGAAAAAGTATCCGGATTACCATGTTAATAGTGATCGAAGAACATATTATTTAAGAATAATCTAGTATATAGTAATCTAAGATGACCATATTTTGTTATGTACATGGTTGAAGGAAATATTTTGAAAAAAGCAATTTTATGAAAATGAATAATTATCTATCTGATGTGATGGTAGATAAATTTAAAATACTTATTTTGTATGCACTTAGAGATATAAAAGTAGTAGATATAAGAAAAATTATATTAGAAAAAGCATTTGGTAAATATTACATGACTAGAGTAAATTATATACCATACCTACCTAATTACTCTTACAAATACTTACCATGATAAATTACATAGGATTTTTAAAAAAGATATAAGAAACATACAGTTACTAGAAAAACAGATAAAAATAAATATAGACAAATACATGGAAAATAAAGATATAAAATACATAGAATTTTTTAATAAAAATATGCAAGAACTACTAAGGCTAAAACAAACAACTACAAAATATTATAATAAAACCAATTTTAAAAGATAGATCATCTAGATTATCTTAAAGTTTTAATCTTATATATATTTAAAGATATAGAAATAATAGATATTAAGAAAATAATATTAGAAAAAGTAATAGACTATGAAATTGAAACCATAAATTGGCTAGAACAGTTATACGAAGAAATTTACCCAGAAGGATATTATACAGATTAAGAGATGTTAGAATATATTAGAAAAACTAGAGAAAATCAAGATAATCTAAATAATGAAATTAATTATAGAAACCGAATTAGGGAAATAATGGAAAATCTAAAAGAAAAATTAATATGGATGGAAGAAACCTTAGAAAACTTAGAAAAAAGTACATGTGATAGTTTATACAATTTAAAAAACTCACTACGAGAAGAACAACACAAGATAATCAATAACATTGAAAATCTAGAATTAGATATACATTACAGTACAGATAGGATAAATTATTATATAGAAATTTGTAACTTTGCAATTACTACAGGATAAAATAATAAACCAAATAAATTAATGAATATATCTTACGCAAAAAGTAAATCATTAAAAGATATTGAAACAAAATTTAAGAAATATCAACGCACAGAGAAAAATAGATTCACTAGATACCTAATAAATCTATTTCATACGTCAGATATCTGCAACCCCTACAATTGGTATCAAAGCCCAGTAATTCAAAAAATACGGAAATGAGATATATTTTAGAGTTATTAGAATTTACCTATAAATTATTACCCACTTAAATGTAGCATCTAAGTCATTTTACAATAAGGAAGAGACTAACAAGTTGGTAGTAAAAGCGGACCAAGGTTCCAGACCATTTGTAAATGAACATCCTAATGAAAATGACCACGATATATGTGATACATACTCGAATCTTGATTTGGTTTATTCGTATATGAAAGAAAATAATCTTTGGGTAGATGAGGATTGTGCATATTTGAGTGAAGTTTTAGCTATGGATGAAGAACTAGAGGAAGAAGAGATAGCATTCAAGTCATCTACTGAAGAAAAGGAGTCTAACAAGTCTGTATTAACAACGGGCCAAGATGCCAGATCCTTTGTAAGTGGACATATTAATGTATATGATGAAGATATATGTGATGCTACATATTCAGATCTTGATCTGTTTCATTCATCTATTAATGAAAAGGTGACGATGCGCAGGGGAGGATCCAGGATTTTCAGTGAGGGGAGTCAGTAGTACATATATGGACTAGTCGAAGGGGGTTCAGCCTCTATTATTTATACATAATTTTTTTTTATCATGTAAAAATAGTATAATTTTCCGACGAAGGGGGTTCGGATGAACCCCTGGAATACATGTACATCCGCCACTGACGATACGTATTTGAGTGAAGTTTTACATGTGGACGAAGAGCTGGAGGAAGGAGAGATAGCTTCACTTATTCTTTCCTGGATCCTTGCTGCTAATTGTTCTTGACTGCATTAAGAATCAAATTATATTGTCAATGATACTCTGGTGTTCATTCTCAAGTGAATAGTTGCTTCTTGTGCATGACTTGCGTAAGAAAATAGCAGAATTTCTAAACTATTGGTCTGGTGAGAAGAATCATAATCATATTCCGAGGGTCCGTGGCTCGGATTCTCTTACATCCCTTTTCTTTGAAGTGTGAAGTTCCACCAGATGGTTGTTGGTGAGATTTAATTCTTACAGAGAGTTATTTCGATTGAGAAGGTTGTAAAATGAGATTAGTCAGTTGCAGAATTTGCGAGCTGTCCAATTTTCCATTTTTTTTTTCAACTAATGGATTCAACTTTCCAGTTCAAGCTGCAGTGTGCAGTAATTTTTACATGTAAGCAGCGGAAACTTGTTAAATGTTAATACTTCTTTACTCAGTTACCAACTGAGAAGGATAATCAACCAACTACTTTTTAAGGGAATGGTGGTTCTCTATCTGGTTGTGGCAAGTCTTCTTCCTTTCACAACTACTTGTTAGTCTTTACGCATTTTAGTTATTCATACCGACAATATATAGTATTAATTTTTTTAAGGCGACACTATGTAGCATTATTGTCATAGTGAATTTCGTTGATTCGATTATTGATCTTCTTTTCTCTAAAGTGTTCTTTTGCATCCTTCTTTATTGGTTTATTTTTCTTATGTACGTTGTCAATATCAAAGCTTCTCGTAATGTTACATGTGAATTAAATCAGTCGTATCAAATGAGTACCAAAACGTATTGCACATCTCATAGAGTCAAAATTAGGGCTCCTTCTCACATATCCAAACTATCTCAATTCCGACCCTCATATTTTGTTCTCCACTGGGGCCACTTTTATATTGTCCAAGATATATTCATTTTTAATTTTATCTCTCCTAATATGTCCAAACATTCATTTCAACATCTCCTTTTTCACAATTTTCATTTTCATGTTGTATGTAGTACACTACTTCATACAACATTGTCGGTTTAACACACCACGATGTAGAACTTGTCTTTAGATTTTGGTGACATCTTTTATCACACAAAGACTAATGATAAGTAAGAGTAAAAAATAATATTTTTAAAAGTTTATTTTAAATAAATGGACACCAGGAAACAAAATACAAAAGATTGCCTTAGATTTCTTTTCTACTATATAGAAATGTGAGCATTGGGATGGCCAATGGCAACATTGAAATTAAACTCAATAGTAAGGTTAAAATTGTAAATCGAGCACATTAAATATCCCTAAAAATTCTATTTTATACGTGGCTTTGTACACATTGCACATAGCTATAGAACACTAGAAGCATCTTCAACCTTCATCTCACTTATTCTAAAAGAAAAAACTTTCCTCTCTCCACCAGTCTTGACTCATTATCGTTAGTTCTAGATGGGACCACAAGTCTTGATATTGTTGCGTTTGTTTCATCATCGGCGATCTTGGCCTTTACATTTATTGGGTTTTACACAAAGATAATTCAACTTTTCGACACTGTTGTTGTAATTTTAAGGTGCATTTTTATAATTCTACTTTTCTCATCTTCAATTTTTCATTCAAGTCTTCTAATCATCCTTACTATTTTCTGATGTTCTTTTGATTTGGATGACCGATTTGTTGAGTTTCAGCTCTCATTATGCATGTTTGGTATTCAATGAAATTGCTGTTATTTCCACAATATATTCGGGTATGCAGAATCTATATAGCAGAACATAACAACTTCAACTCGAGTTCAAGTTTAAACAAGAACACAATGAAGTATCAAATACCCTCAACACAAGATCAAAATGACCTTTTCAAGAGGTGTATTTATTTTACAAAAAAATAAAGATGAAACAGAAATGAATAAGGTCAAGTCGTCCGAATTCACGGAGTTTCCTTAAGGAAATAATTCCCCTCACTGTACCCGAGGTTGTGGAATTTTTCCTCTCAGGATAAAATGGTCTTCAATCCGACTATAGTGGTACCTCAAGTAGGCGGATTCTACGAACGTACTGAATGATTGAATGATCACATAGAATAGTTTTTCAAGAGAAGAAGAAGATTTTATAATCTAAAATTTCTGTAATTTCTATGTCAAACCTGTGGATGAAAACCAAGTTATTTATAGCCACAAGATGCCTCTTTAGAAAGGAGGCAATGGTTCACTTCAAAGGTTGCATCTTTGCTGTAAGTTTATGTCTGTTCATCAAGGATTGCATCCTTTCCTGAACAGTCATATCTTTCCATGAATCAGTGTGTATTTTACTGAATGGTTGCATCTGTTTGTTCAACCAGTACATCAGTTCAGTTAAAAAGCAGAAAACAGTGCATCAGTTCTGAAGCAATGCAATATTTCCTAAGCAGTGCAACTGTTCTGCGTCACTGTTCACGTAAAATAGTAGCATCAGTTCCTGCGTCACTGTTACTGCATGCATATATACATATGTAAATGGAGGATTAAATACATAAAATATTTACTGTGTTTTCTCTTAGCATTTTTCGGAATTGAACTAAAGTTTGTCCAAAAAGATAGATCTCATCGATCGATCATTTGACAAATTCAAATCCAAATCCGAATCCGAATCCAAATCCGAGGCCGAGCCGACCGAGCAATGACGACGGCATGAGGCATCTCTATTTTCTTGCCTTACTTATCCATGTGAAAGTGTGTTTCACAATATGAACACTTTAAAGTTCTCTTCTTCCACCAATATGGGAGAAAGAGTAAACTTTTCAATTTTGAGTGCACTTTCCATTTTGGTGTAAACTCAATTTTTCTCTTCCACTTGATTTGTCCATTTTCCATTCAACACACATAAAGAACCCAACAATTGAGACTCTATGGATTCGAAATTTCTATGAAAATAGATAATTAGTTTCAGTTTTCAACGGTAAATTCTAAATACGCATCAAAGTATAGTTTATTATAGATTTTCATTGTGAGTAAAACGTGTTTCATAATTTGGTAGTCTTATGTTTTGCCTTGCTCTTATCCTCTTTTTTAGTGGAAACATTTTCCTAGAAATGTCAGTTGCTCTTTTCAAATTCATGAGAATAGATATGGAGTTATCGAATCAAAAGAGGGGTTAGCAATCCAACCGTCATGCCTGCGGTGATTGCACCAAGGGGCGTATTGGATCTTTCTACCGTGTTTTTTTAGGAATTGAATTATATTCATCGGACATCAATCAACTCCGCAGTTGCTAAAAAAGTAATATCACAACTTGTGGCCCTTGAAATTATAGATGAAAACACAAATATTTTGGTGTTGCTTTGCTTTGCCATAACCAAATAGCTAGATTTTTTTTCATCAAGTTGTATGTAAAAAGGTATTGTTTACAATTACATTCATGTTTTGCAATGACTGATAAAGCTTAACTGTCCTGGTGGAAGCACGTACACTGTCTTGAAAGTATATGACTGCATGTCATGGGTAAGTATGCTACTTTATAGTGCCTATTATCCTTTTGTTTATTCAACTTTGACGACTTCCAATTGAAGATATGTTTGTTCTTATGATAATTATAGTTATGCTTTCAAGATTGACTTTTTTTCTCAAATAAAGCCTAAGGCTGGTCCAGTTTGTTTTGGAGCTGCTGCGAGCCAAAGAGTAGTTCTTCTTGCCGGTAGAGAAAAGGGCATGAGGTATGCAATGCCAAATGCATGTATAATGGTTCTTCAACCTCAAAGTGGCTGTGGTTTAAGTTCTTTCAGGTGATTTTTTCTCTCAATTTTATCCTAATTTTTTGTAATTTTTCAATTTCATGAATTGATGCTTCCTTCTGAAGCTATTTCTTTTGCCATATTTTGAGTTCCTTTCACACTTTTGATTTCCATTATCTAATCCGAATTTCAAGTTCGGGAATGTTTCTAGCATATTTCTCCTAATTCTCTTTTCATCTTGGTTATATTTTTTGTCCAATTATTCTACTTTATACCCTTTCGTCTTCGGCATTGTTTTGCTCTTTGCCTTTTCAAGTTCTCTTCAATAATTTAATTTTATGACTTATTTCACTATGGTTGAAGCTGAAGGATATATTAAACTCTTAATTAAAACATATCATGGTTGTAATTTATTTTCCTTGAATTTTTTTTTAAAATTTCAAAATCTTTTCTTTCAGATTCTGTTTATATCCAATTTGATTACTTTTTTCTTCCTTCTGTTTCAAGCCACGGAGAAAAAAAATTAATTTTCGCTTTCATCTTCTGTCAAATTCTTCCATTGTCATTCCTTGCACCTATTTGTGGAGGTATGCTCTAATGATTTGGTGTTAATACTTGAGTTTTTAAACTAATTTATATGTCGTCGACTCATTAGTAAGTTCACCGTGAGCTATCTTCATCTATGGAGCAACACCTAATGTCAACTTTTTAATCAAAGAAAAAGTCAGAATAAGATAGTTGTTTAATTCAAGTTTTTTGCAGTTTGTTACTTGTCTATTTATAAATTCTTGCGAGGAAATATTGTTTTACTACAAATACAACAATCTTAAATATATGATAGAATGATGCTTAACAGAAAATTTGGGCTCTTTTTTTTTTTCAAGTTACTGCTTATCTTTTGGGTTAATCATTCATTATTATTAATATTTATTGTTATTACGTTCATAATAAAATTTATGACTATTGTTTTGTTTTACCCTCCTCAGGCCTCACTTTGAGAAAACATACTAAGTATTTTGTTGTGTTGTTGTATTATTAAGTTAATTATTGATGTAGTTTTTTGTTGAACTGTATAGCTTACTAGTTCCTAATTATGAATATTTTATCTAATTTGATGCATATTCATGTATGAACTACAATTTATATGTCCAGCATTGATGTCTAAGCACAAAAAAGACTTGTATGTAACTTTGTATTTAATCTAGCCTTAGAATATAAGGCATAAATACAGGATCTCAGAAGGTTTGTGGTTTAAAAAGAAAGTTGGTGCTCAACCTGGTAATATATGGGACTAGCAAGTGCTCTTCTTGAGTTGTTATTTTGATTTTCAGGTTATTTTGTTCCTCGAGTTTTCAAAGTGTGGACTTCTATTTGCTCTTCAGGTGTAGATATTTGAATTGTTAATTTTTTTGAGTTTCATGTAGATGCTTAGTCAATTGAATTGGTGGAAAAAGCTACAACAACAACCACAACAACAACAACAACAACAACAACATACCCAGTGTATCTGGCAACAAGATAAATTTAGCACATATGAATTAATGTGTATATTCTTAAAATCTATGTCTGAAGCAAAAGTAATTGAAGTTAGCAATGAGAAGACCCGTTAAATTAAGCTTGAGCTTATTAATTTTTTTTCACTTAAGCCATGATCCTCTTCATTATTAGTGCTGCGATAATAATCTCTCTCCAATGATAATTGCTTTGATTATTCGAAAGAGAAATTTGTTCAAGAAATTCGCAATCTATACACCAGTGGATTTCTACTCTTACAAAGGATTTGTTTTCTTTTATCAATTTTATCTACCTATTGTCCATCTATAGTTAAAAAAAAATTTCAATCAATTTAGTGTTGAAGTTGATTCTTTTATTTTGCTGCTATTTATCCAATTTGAGTGTAATGTTTTTATTTCATTCACTTATTAGTTGCAGGTTTTCAAGACAATTGTAGTAAGGACACTTATGAAAATGGATTTCATATTTGTGGATTGCTCACAAATAGAAAAAGTCTCATGATAAGAATGCCAAACACGGTAAATTCTATGATCATGTGACAATGGCTAAGAAAAAAATACTTTTGTGGTAACGCCGCTTTCAAAATTGTGAGGCAAGAATCTTCTTCTTGCAAGTAATGATGTCAACATCTTATGAATGGTAATCTTGCTATAACTGCCTCTTGTTTCAAAATAGGTTAAAGTACCAAATTTGTTATTTTTTAAATTAAATGTAGTACTTTCCGTCAAAATTTGAACTATAAACTAAGAATATGATATTATTGTTCCAATCATTTAGTAAATCTTTGGGCCCTTTGAATGTGAACAAGTACTTGAAGTTCTTGAATTCAACTCTATTTTATCAAGAACTGCATTGTAAAGTGATTGTTATTATTTCGCTACGTTGAGATACTCAACTGTTTACTCCCTTCAAAACACCTTTTGTATCATTGTGGCATTTTTTTCAAGTGAGTTCAAAGTTTGACACTATTAATTTCTCATGGCTAATTGTTTTTTTTTACCTTTGTGAGCTGATACAACTATTTGAAATTGATCCTCCGTCAATACGGCTACATTTCTGTAATATCATAGCAAGTACAACTACTAATTGCATTCGAATTTATAGTGACATATTGTGGTGATCATTTGAAATTCAGCAGGATAATGTCAGCCTATTCCCTTTTACATGATTTTAAAGCCACCAACAAATATGATTTTAAAGCAACCAACAAATATGTCTGTAGGCCTCACAGCAGATAACAAATTTTTTGCTTCTTACAGCCTCATGTTTCGAAGATTCTGAAGGAGTTGAAGGCATTCACATGTGCACGACCGATATCTCTTTTGTCATTGTTTAGTTGATGAGGTGAAACTATTGGTGTGTGCCCAAATGCACGTCTAATGAAATACATGTATTGATATAGTGTAGGTGCGAGTGGTTTTTGCCTCTTAAGCATTGTGCCTTGTCTATTCTTTTATTTATCAAATTGAATTGTTTTTATAGTTATAAGAACAATGGTGTATATTAATTATTCTTTTATTTGTCAAATTGAATTGTTTTTATAGTTATAAGAACAATGGTGTATATTAATTACCAAAAAAAATAATAACGATAGTGTATATCTTGGTTTATTTTTAAGATAGGAAGTTGTGCCATTTCTGAAAACTTCTTATCTTAGTTCAGGAAAATTTAATTTGCTTACATTAAAAGGGAACTTTGAATTGTAATATTTATAGCTATATGCCCTCCAGATAAGTTAAAAAAATCAACAAGACTGTTAAAATTAAAAGTCACAATTTTGCAAGTATTATTAAAAAAATAATTAGTTGGACATGTTGGGCCGTGGAAAGCACGACTTTCCCATCTAGGCATTAATGTAATTTCATAACTAGGCGGTACAATCATAGTTTCAATAGAGAATGTCATTGGCCATTTCTTCCTTTCTAACTTACGTGTTCTCCATTTGTGGGTTGTTATGTGGCTATAACAACTTGTTTACTTTTCAATGTCAACTTACTCAACTTTATTATTTACAAAGTACTATTTTAAATAAATTCAACTTTATACGAAGATATTATCGCTTGCAATCATATACATTTTCAACTAAGAATAGAGTTAGATAAGGCTACTGGGTTCATCCAAATCTCCTTCACAAAATATTAGATTATTTATATAGAAATAAAAGTATTTTTTATTTTTATATGGTAGATGCTAATTTTTTTTATTACTTCGTATGTTTACTTTTTTTTATATCTCAAACTTTCTAAGTAAAAATAGCGACTCCGCCGCTAATTTCAATATTCCAATTTTCTAAACATTATTAATTTTTTTGCCTAATAAATTCTGTCATGCATGAAATTCTACAAGCAAATTTATAAAAATTATGTGGAACAATTATGTAAATCATATATTAAAAATATGTAATGCAGTAATTTAATTTTATACTTATAATTTAGTGGTCTAAAATTTATAATTGTTAACCTATTTCAAGATATTTATTTTTTCAATCATCAAATAATTTTGTTACAAAAATTAGCATTAAATCAAATAAAATTCTAATAATTGTCATTTATAATTTTAATTTATTTTCTTGTATAATTTTCAAATGAAGTCAACAGAAAAGAAAAACATTAAAAATAGTTGTGTAATTCAAAGCATTAAAGCATATTATATTTTAAGGTTAAAAAGATAAATAAATTGTCATTTATAGATATTATAAAATAAAAAGTATAAAGCGTGACTCTATTATCATTTTCTATTGTGTTGATTTAAAATAATTAGTAATTCTTTTTAAAAAATTTAATTAAATATATCTATAAAAATATTGGCCCTTAATTATCTAGTAAGAAAAGAAACGGTGGAAGTTCGTTTACATCCTTTAATTTTTGGTAAAATAAAGATGCGAAAACGACAAACAAGAAATCAACCTTTGTGAAAAATTTCCTCTTTCTTTTCTATTATTCAATAGTCGTGATATTACATTCTTATATAGACTCCATATACGCCCTAAGGCTTCCCCTGTGTTTATTTTTGTGGAATCATCATAGGATAAGATAAAAATAACGACATTCGTAAGTAATTTATATCAACTAATTGGTTGGAAGCTGAAGAAGAAGAAGCAGAAGCAGCAACTCTAGAATAATGTGCCTATAAACTGCAATTTGTAATGTCACAGGGATAACATTGAGACCCTTTAAAAAAGAAAAACACTGAGATTAGTGCCATTGAGTCATGAAAAATACCATGTCTGATCCCGAAAAAGAAGTGTCTTTCATGTATATTTATATCATTGTTGTTTATCGTTGTGCGTTATAGATTGTGGTATCCTTTGGAGTTATTAGCAATCTCATAATGCTTAAATATATCTAATATTGTTATTGTATACTCATTTGCTGTAGTTGTCACAAGGACACTGAAATTATTTTAACCTCTCATTTGAGATATACTTTATATCGGAATGTTGTTTGAGAATGTCACAAAAATAACCATCAAAATGGGTAAATATTGGACCCGTGCTAACACAGATTATACTTATCTAATTCTTATATAGACTCCATAGCCGCCCTAAGGCTTTCCCTTTTAACTTATCTAATTCTTATATAGACTCCACAGCCGCCCTAAGGCTTTCCCTTTACTATCCCAATAGCACTTTCTATCTATAATTCATTTTCCTACTTAGACCACAATTACATAATTATCGTAAATATAATTTGTCATATTTACTTCATAATATTTGTCACACTCCTTTTTCGCTCGAGGGGATCGAGTAGAAGGGTTTTTCCAATTAAAGTGACAGTATTGAATAGGGATTAGTTTATTAACAGAGTCGCCACTTCGAATTGAGTTTTGGTGTTCCAAGTCACCATTTTGAATCCCTAATCAAAAAGGAAATGACTCTTTTATTTTGGTCTGCGAAAACAGAAGATCAGGTAAGGAATTCTGTTGACCGAGGGGAAGGTGTGAGGCACCCCTCTAGTCCCGTGGTTCTAGCACGGTCGGTTTTATTGACTTATCTTGACTAAAACTATTTTGATAATTATGTCAAGGCCTAAATTCGCTCATTTTTAATGTTTAATAGCTGTCTATAACTCTTGTATTAAATCGGTAAAAATTAATTTTATAAAAATATTTGTCAAGGTGCATTATTGCATCCTTGAATTTTAAATGTCTCACAAAGATGCGTACGTCGTATTCTTAAATAAGACGATTATCTTAAAATTTACTTAGTATCAAAGAACTTGCTTGCTTAAAATATCATCTAACTTTAAAAGTAAGTTTGAACAAAATTCATTTGAGATGATTAACTAATTTAATAAATAATTATTAAAATTTATTAATAACAATGAATAGTTAAATGAATAAAATAAATAATAATAAAGAATATATATGAATATGACATTACACAAAAGTTGACCCTTCTATTATAAGTATGTATGTACTTATATTTTAAAATATCTTGGCAGATGTTTTAAAGGAAACACAATTTCAACATATAAAAGAAAAAATTCTTTATACCAACTACATTTATTATACCCACGTTTTTAAAAAGAACAAAAAAAAAATTTCTTTCAACATAAAATTCTAACTAGTGTCGACGAAGATAAATTAAGTGACGATGGTTGTTCATCGAAACCTACTAGCCGGTGATTAACTCTGGCCAGGCACGACGGTGATTGAGTTCATCGATCGAAGGCGATTTGAATTAGTTGCTGATGATTATTTGGGCTTATTTTTCGGTGATTCTCCACCGAATCTGGAGCATAAGGGGTCGATTAGTGCAGCGGGGAAAGGAGAACGGTGGAGACAGCTCGGATGGGTTGGTTACCAGTTAGTTTCACCGATGATGTTGATGATGGAAAAGGAAAAAAAATGGGGCTGCGGGGAAGGGAGTCATTGGTTTAGCAACGGGAAAGAGGAGAAGGAAGAGGGTGACGTTGGAGGGTATTTTTCCGGCGGGGAAAGGTGGCAGCGATTGATCTAGTATGTTTTCGATGGATCTTCAATAGGATCGACCATATGGGTCAGATTTTGGTGATTTAATGATGGTTAGTGACCAATGTCGGTAAGGAATGGTCAATTCTGGTGAAAAACTCACCGAAAAATTCAAAATCCGTTTGGTTTGGATTTTTCATTCACTGATTTCCTCTCCTTTCTTATTCCTTATTCTTAATTATTTTTCCATCGATTTGTGTACGTGAGAAATTTTGAATATGTACATGAAACAGTAAAGATGTAAAATCTGTGTAATGTGTATGAATATATGTATTCAATATATAATCGAACTATGATTATTTTAATTGACATGATATGACTGCATGTATATGAAACTATCTCCGTGTACAGATATATTCGGTGTCATAATTACATAACATATAATGACAAAAATTTATCAATTATTCAATTACATATATTAAAAAAGCAGAAAATTATTTGAACATTTTTATTTATACTTTTACACAATGAAATTTATATATAAATGATTTAAATTCGAATAAAAACCTGAAATTGATTTGAACAGAGTATTAAAGCAAGATATAATCGTCAACCGAAAACTTGAACACAATCTCAATTTTTACTTCACACTTTTTCTCTTCTTTTTTTAACTTATTCTGATATTATGGGTGATGAAGTACATAGAATCCTCTCTTATTTTTTTTTTTTTTGGTTTTTCTCTCTGACTTCTTTTTCCTCTTTGGTTTTCTTTCTGTTAGATAATGAATCCTTTTCTTTGTTCTGGGGTGAGAGAGCCCCTTTTGTAGAGAAAATTTTGGAGGGAACAGTTGTTTTTTAGGGGGAATTCTTCATCAATAGATATGGGGGAGGGAATATTTAAAATTCAATTTAATTAATTAATTTTTTTAAATAGAAAATAATAATTAAAGATATTAATAATAATAAATAATAAAATAATAATAATAAATAAAATAATTGTTAATTTTATATTTAACAAAAAATAATAAGAATTTATAAATAGACAAAAATAACAATAATAAATAAAATAATAATTAATTTTATATTTAACAAAACATAATAACAAGTTATAATTAGACAAAAATAAATATAACAAAATAGTATTAAACTACTAATTTATTTATAAAAATTTAGAATGAATAATATATATATATATATATATATATATATATATATATTATATTTTTAAAAAAATTAAGATAAAAAAAATAAAAAAATCTCAAAAATTAAATTTATTTAATTATTAATTTTTTAACTAACTTTTTATACAAATAAAATAAGAAATTAAATAATATTATGCCAAAAATAAATATTTAATATAAAAATAAGTTAAAATTTGAGGAGGATAAAAAATCACGTGTTTACATTTTTGCCCCTCTTTGTGTGAAATTTCGAAGAGTTTTCATACAAAGAAGTAGACAAGATATGATTTTTGAACCTCCAATTATTTGGAAGGTAAAAATAAAATAAAAATAAAAATAAAAATAAAAATAAAAATAAAAATAAAAGAAAAAATATGACCGAGTCCTGTTTTTGGACGTCCTACCTATCCCGGGTTATAAGGGAATTAGGTCACGAGTAGTTTAAAGGTAATTTGGTGAGAGAAAAAGTTAGAGTCAAGTGAGATTTCATCAAGATTCCGGTTAACAACTTCTGCCTTTTACATTCAAATGACTAAGAAAAATAAAAAAAAATGAAATGAAAATTACAATCTCTAGAACCTCGATTCAAATCTTCATGCCTTAAACTTGAAAATTCATCCTGTTCTTCAAATGGATCTCTGACTTGTTATTTTTTCACCCTGTTCTTCAGGCGGGCTCCTGGAGTTACAACTTCTGTACCCTGTTCTTCAGGCGGGATCCTGGACTTTTTTTTTCTTTACCCTATTCTTCATGCGGGCTCATGGAGTTACAACTTTTGCACCCTGTTCTTCAGGCGGGCTCCTGAACTTTTTTTTTTTACCCTGTTCTTCGGAAGGGCTCCTGGACTTTCTTTTTCTTCACCCTGTTCTTCAGGCGGGCTCCTGGACTTATTTTTTCTTCACCCTGTTCTTCAGGCGGGCTCCTGAACTTTCTTTTTCTTCACCCTGTTCTTCAGGTGGGCTCCTGGACTTTCTTTTTCTCCACCCTGTTCTTCAGGCGGTCTCCTAGACTTTCTTTTTCTTCACCCTGTTTTTCAGGCGGGCTCCTGGACTTTCTTTTTTTGATTTTTCAAAATATGTTCCTGAACTCAAAATAAAAGGTGAAACAGAAAAATAACATCCATTCTTCAGGAGGGTCCTGAGCAAAAATAAATTTCCATTCTTCAGGAGGGTCCTGAGCAAAAATAAATTCCCATTCTTCAGGAGGGTCCTGAGCAAAAAAAATAAATTCCAAATAACACACATAAAAATTTTTCCCAGTTTGTACTGGAAAAATTTATATGTCACTGGATCTTAATATATCTCGCAAAGAATAAAGTTTACCATGACCGAGATCCAGCATCGGATGTTGTAACTATGCTTCTTAGATTGAGTGAAGTGTAAAATCGCATCTTTTATCTGAAAACAATTATTTCATCTTTGTTCCAAACAAAGAAAAATTGTGAGTTTTAAAACATGTGGTGGTTGATTTGTGGCATTTGGCTTTTGAAGTAGTCGCTTTCGCACTTGCCATGCTCAACTCTTCTCCAAACCATGATAATATTCATTGAATTGACGTACTTCTGACTCAAAATTCTGACTACTGAGATCCTCAATTCAAATCATGTTTCTATTGTATGATGCTTCTGAGTTTAACTTCCAATACATCCCTTAGATTTTCACGAGTTTAAAATGGTCAAATCATAATCATCTTGAGTATCCTACTTTTACTTTGAAACATTTTCTCTGTGCATCGACCCTTTGTCTTGCTTTGTACTCTTAAAGGAGTTAGCAAGTTTGCAGTTCTTTCTCACTCGACCTGATGTGAATTTGACTCAAAAGACAACAAAATTTTTTCATTTGATGACAAGGACACAAAAATAAAAAATAAAAATAAAATAAAAAGAAAAAGACAATAGGCATCTCTTTTTCAAAACAAAGAGAAAACTTATCTGAATGTGGAAACCGATTCTGGTGATTATGACATGCATTTGAATCAAACAACCAGATCTACCTACACTAATCATTACAACTTTTGTCCACTTATTGAGCTTGAAATTAAGCCAATCTTGAACTTGTTCCTTCTTGATAACAACTTTTCTTCGGATAGTGGCACCTCAATGGGTTTTTGCCAATGAGCTTATATCCTTTTCATTTCTGTCTCAGCTCACAGTCGTCTTATGGTGCCCAAAAGGGTTTTCACCAATAAGACTCTCTCATTTTTATTTTTTTTAAAAAAATAAATAAACACCCAAAATATGAAATACTATGCACTCATAACATGTTTAGCCTTGACATTCTCAAAGATTGATCTGAAGGTCTTTCTTTGGTTGTAACTTGGCTTTTGAATAGGGGTTAGAAAGAAAGGTCGGCATGAGGCTCAAAAATTTATATAACATTGGGTGAAACATACAACTTTTGTAATCGCCTCTTATTAAGGAAATAAACTTTTTGCCCCAGTTTTATCTCATTCTGGGTAATTTGAATTTTCTTTTGGTTGGACCGAACCCCAGAATAGGGCTGCCTACGTATCTTGTCATAACAAGAATCAGGTCAAACGTAGTTCAGGAAAGATCATTCTTTTGTTTGATTTTGAATTTTTGATTGATTTTTTTTTATTTTAATTTGATTCCAAAAGAGGGGTTTGAAGAAAAATAAAAGCTCAAAGGGGTAAGCAAAGGTTGATATATTATTCAGATAGTAGAACAAAATGCCTTCATAATTTCAAATTTTAAAAAAAATGTAAGTACAAAACATACATAACATAATTGTACATGAATATCATACATAATATCTTTTAACTGTATCAGCATTGACCGGTATTCCTTCCATTTTGCCTTCTACATCAGTCAGATATAATGCGCCATTAGGTAACACTTTCTTCACCATGAATGGCCCATGCCAATTAGGAGAAAATTTGCCATTGGCTTCAATCTGATGCGGTAGAATGTGTCTTAGTACCAACTGACCAACTTCAAAATGTCTCTGACACACCTTTTTGTTATATGCTCGTGCCATTCTCTTCTGGTACAGTTGTCCATGACATACTGACGCGAATCTTTTTTCATCAATCAAGCTTAATTGCTCCAAACGAGTCTTGACCCATTGGTCTTCATCAATTTCAGCTTCCACAACTACTCGAAGAGATGGAATATCAATCTCTGCAGGTATAACTGCTTCAGTTCTATACACTAACAAGTAAGGAGTTGCACCAATTGAAGTCCGAACTATAGTACGATAACCTAACAAAGCAAAAGGTAACTTTTCATGCCATTGTCGGGAACCCTGAACCATCTTACAGAGTATTTTCTTTAAGTTCTTGTTGGCAGCTTCTACAACTCCATTCGCCTTTGGACGATAAGGAGTAGAATTCCGATGCATAATCTTAAATTGTTGGCACACTTCTTACATTAGATGGCTATTGAGATTCGCAACATTCTATGTGACAATTATCTTTGGAATGCCAAAACGACAAATGATGTTGGAGTGAATGAAATCGACTATCACTTTCTTGGTCACTAACTTAAAAGTCGCAGCTTCCACCCACTTTGTGAAATAATCAATAGCTACCAAGATGAACCTGTGTCCATTCGAAGCTTTTGGTTCAATTGGTCCAATTACGTCCATTCCCCAAGCCACAAAAGGCCATAGAACAGTCATTGTATGCAACTCAGATGGAGGGAAATGTATCAAGTCTCCATGTACCTGGCATTCATGACATTTACGAACGAAATTGATAGAATCTCACTCCATGGTAAGCCAATAATAACCTGCTCGGAGTATTTTCTTTGCCAAAATATACCCACTCATGTGTTGTCCACAAATCCCAAAATGTACTTCAGTCATGATTTTTGAAGCTTTTTTTAGCATCTACATACCTCAGAAGTCCCAAATCAGGAGTCCTCTTATACAAGATTCCTCCACTTAAGAAAAATCCACTAGACAAACGTCGAATGATTCTCTTTTGATTACCATCAGCATGTACAGGATATTTTCCAGTCTGAATATATTCTTTGATATCATAGACCCACGACTCTCCATCAAATTCTTCTTCAACCATATTGCAATATGAATGTTGATCATGAATCTGTATATGCAAAAGGTCAATATAAGTTTAATCAGGATGTTGAAGCATCGAAGATAAGGTTGCCAAAGCATTAGTAATCTCATTTTGAGCTCTGGGAATGTGTTTGAACTTCACTAATATAAATCATTGACAAAGATCTTGCAAACAACTTCTATATGGTAGGAGTTTCGAATCACGAGTCTCCCAATCTTCTTGAATTTGGTGGACTAATAAATCTAAATCTCCTAGTACCAACAATTCTTGGACCCCCATGTCAATGGCTAATCTCAATCCCAGGATGCAAGCTTTATATTCTGTCATATTATTGGTACAGTAGAATCGAAGTTAGGCTGCTATGGGATAATATTGTCCTGATTCAGAAATAAGAATCTCTCCTATCCCCACTATTTTTATATTAGCAGCTCCATCAAAGAATAACTTCCAGCCCTAATGGCAATCATCAGAAATAAACTCATCAACATACAATACCTCTTTATCTGGAAAATAAGTCTTCAATCAATAGGATTTTCAGCCAAATGATCCGCCAAGGCTTGATCTTTCATTACAGTTCGTGTCACATAAACAATATCAAACTCTGTGAGCAACATCTGCCATTTTGCGAGTCTGCCTGTAGGCATAGGCTTCTAAAAAATATACTTTAAAGGATCCATATGAGAGATGATATAAGTAGTATAAGATGACAAGTAGTGTTTCAGCTTTTGGGCTACCCAAGTTAAAGCGCTGTACTTAGCCTCATAAGTGGTAAACTTTTTGCTGAGGTAGTAGATGACTTATTCTTTTCTGCCAGTGACATCATGTTGACCCAATACACAGCCAAAAGAATTATATAAAACAGACATGTACAATATCAAGGGTCGGCCTGACTCTGGAGGAACCAAAATAGGCGGATTCGACAAGTGTCTCTTAATTCTGTCAAATGCCTCTTGACATTCTTCAGTCCATTCAACTTTAACATTCTTCTTCAACAACTTGAATATTGGCTCGCAAGTTGTCGTAAGCTGAGCAATGAATCTATTGATATAATTCAACCTTCTAAGTAAACTCATCACCTCCGTTTTATTTTTTGGTGGAGGTAAATCTTGGATAGCTTTTATTTTTGAAGGATCTAACTCAATACTACGTTGACTGACAATAAAACCTAAGAGTTTTCCTAATGGAACTCTAAATACACATTTTGCTCGGTTAAGTTTGAGATCATACCTCTGATGCCTTTCAAAGAATTTTCTCAAATCTTTGACATGATCAGATTGCTCTCTCGACTTAATGATCACGTCGTCTACATAAATTTAAATCTCTTTATGCATCATGTCATAAAAAATTGTGGTCATTGCCCTCATGTAAGTTGCCTCAACATTATTTAGTCCGAAAGGCATGACTCGATAACAATATGTCCCCCATGGTGTAATAAATGATGTCTTCCGCATCTTCTGGATCCATAATGATTTAGTGATACCCCGCATAACAATCTACAAAAGACACAAGATCATGTTTGGCACAATTGTCCAACAAAATATGGATATTAGGAAGTGGAAAATTATCTTTCGAACTCGCCTTATTTAGATCAGGATAATCAACACACATCCAAACTTTGCCATCCTTCTTTGGAACAGGGACAATATTCGCCAATCAAGTAGGATACTGGGCCACTCGAATGACTTTAGCCTCAAGTTTCTTTGTGAATTCCTCTTTAATTTTTACACTCATGTCATTTTTGAGCTTTTTTAGCTTCTGCTTGACAGAAGGAAAAGCAGGATCAATTGGAAACTTGTGAACTACCAAATCAGTGCTCAAACTGGGCATATCATCATAAGACCACACAAAGATGTCTTTATACTCATGCAAAGCTTTAATTATAGCTTTCTTTTGTTGTGGTTGAACATGTACACTTATATTAGTTTTGCTAATATTTTCATGATCTCCTAAATTGATCACCTCAGTTTCTTTCAAATTAGGATTGGTTTTATTCTCAAACTGTTTGAAATCTTTGCTTATATCCTCAAATGTTTCCTCTTCATTGTATTCAACATCCTTATTCATTATTTCAAAATTAAATTAGGTTTTTAAATCTAGTTGACAATTCTTCATGCATGTCATATCATTAGAATCAGCATAGAAAGAACTGTATGATAGAAAATAAATAAATAAACATCAGATCCAAAATAAAACAAAAGGAGACTGCACTTTATTAAAAACAAAACTAGAAAGAGTTTTAACCTAAAATACCAAGGTAAAGGTATGAATTACAATCCTAAAATTATTCAAATTACAGAAAGAAAAATAAGCTACTAAGATTGTAGGAAAAACAAACCAACTACCAAGACTCCTTCATAATAGGGAGATGAGTGGCCTCCTAATTATTAAGTTGGACATCAAGGCCGACAAACTACACATCTACATTGCTGGTACCTTCCCCGATTTCAACCATATCAGCTTCAATGAATATATTTTGAAAAAGGTCAGTCAACTCTGTACCATCATCATTCATTGATTCTACAGCAGGTAACTTGGAGGATCCGACATCACTGAATTTGATTAAAAACTCATGAAGTGGCGGTATCGGCTGGGTAAGTGACCATGACTCTTTCTTATGCTTTTTACGCCTTCTTTATATCTTCAGCAATAGGCTCGTATCCCAAACCAAAAGCACCAAAGTTCTCATAGAGGTTTACCAGATGAACTATGTCTTGCAAAAACATCCCTAGACCTTTTCCTGGTTCAAAACCATGCTTCAACATTTCATTCACTACCATAACAGATGCAGAGGACAATTGTGGTCTTGCGATGAGATTCCTTTCGAGGATATGCTCAATAGCCACTACCTCAGAAGCTTGATGAATTAACACATTCACAGTATCTACTTCGATGGAGGAAACAGAGTAGTCTTTATACATGGATAAGTCTCCTTCACCATGAACAACTATCTCTTGCCTGTCACATTCGAATTTGACTATTTGATGCAACGTTGATGCTACTGCTTTAGCCCTATGAATCCATAGCCTTCCCAATAACATATTATATGAAGCATCAATATTCAGCACTTGGAAATCCATAGCAAAATCCATAGGCTCAATTGTCAATATGAGTTCTATTTCACCAATGGCATCAGTTTTTGATCCGTCAAAACCTTTGACGCACACATTGTTAGGTCGAAATCTCTCCACATTAACATTCAACTTTTGCAAAGTTGACATAGGACAAATGTTAGCACCTGATCCTCCATCAATTAACACTTGAGTGATGATGGAGTGCTCATATTTTACAATAATGTAAAGACCTTTATTATGTCCAGTATCTTCCACAGGTAATTCATCATCTGAGAAAGTAATCTTATTTGCTTCAAGGATCGTTTCAACAACTTTTTCCAGTTGATTCACTTTAATCTCACTGGGAACACATGCTTCATTAAGAATCTTCATTATAGCCTTACAATGTTCCTCTGAATATATTAGTAAAGACAAAAAAAAATCTATGCTGGTGTCTTCTTCAACTGTTCTATAATAGAATATTCTGGCAATTTCATTTTCTTTAAAAAATCTTCAGATTCTTCATCAGTGACAGGTTTCTTGAACGTCATTCATTCTTCACCGCATTGTTTATTCTTTCTTAACTCTACTGGAGCATAACATCTTTCGAATCGAGTTAATCCCGCCACTTTATCTATATCTTCAGTCACTTCTTTCACCTTGTGCATCACTACAATGCGATCATAATTCCAAGGGACTGCCTTGGTATCAACCATAGGCAGCTGTGACACTAGTTTAATAACAATAGGAGCTATGGGAGCTCCTTTTATGATTAAAAGAGGCTTATTGGATCTTTTGGGAATAATGAGTTTCGGATTTATTTGACTTGACCCAATATATTTTGAAATCTCTTTCCCTATCACCAAGGGATCATTCAATAATTCGAGTTTTGCTATCACCACCCTCGCTTCTGCAGACTTTTCTTTCGTCAAATCCACAGCATTTGCTGATTTTTTTGAATCAGTTTTAATTTTAATGATCGGCTTAAATGAAATCATAGCATCTTCACCACTGAATATCATTTCGAGCACGTTTGTTTCATTATGATTTGGCAATGGATTTTGAATGACATTTGGAGTGCCTGAACTTTCTACCATAATCTGTTGGTTATTAATCAACTCTTGAATGGCGCTTTTCAGATACCAACGTTTCTCTGTGTCGTGCCTTGGGGCATCAGAAAGTATTCACTTCTTCTAGAATAGTCTAAGTTTTTCGAAGGAGAATTCGGGATCCTTTGCTCAATTGGGTTTAGAACTTTCATTTTTCTCAGCCTATGAAATAAACTGGTGTAAGATATTTTCCAATAGGAGTGAAATTATCTTTTACCATATTATCCCTTTTAAGTTCTGCTCTAGGCCGAAATTAGACCTCGAAGGGCCTCTTTGAACTTGCAGGGCCATTGGATGATTTTGGATTGCTGGTGCACGCCACTGCAGGTGAGAAGGAGCCCAAGCATATGGTTGTGCATTATAAATAGGATATTGGGGAGATGGAATGAAATATAATAGATTCTGTGAGTATGGTTGACGTGCACCTCTCTAATTTTGTCGTGGACTTGTCACGACGGTTGCTACATCCTCTTTTCTTTTCTTTCCTCCGAAACTTCCTGCACCACTTTGAATTGCCTATGTTGTTGCTTTCAAAGCGGCCTGGCTGATGATCTTTCCTGACTTTATTCCATTCTCTTCCATCTCTCCAACTTTGATAACTTCGACAAATGTGCTTCCGATAGTAGAGAGTAAATGATGAAAATAATCAGGTTCTCGTACTTGCAGAAAAATATCAATCATTTCAGATTTTTTTATCGATGGTCTGACTCTTGAAGCCTGCTCTCTCTATCTGACGGCATATTCTCAAAAACTTTCGGTCATATTTTTTCTCATGTTGGCAAGCATAGTGCAATCTGGCACTATCTCAATGTAATATTGAAATTGTTGAATGAAATATCGAGCCATATCATCCCATACGTGCCAACGGGAAATGTCTTGATCGATGAACCATTCAGAAGCTATCCCTGGAAGGCTTTCTCCAAAGTAAGCCATCAATAATTCTTTTTTTCCTCCTGCTCCCCTTAATTGATTGTAAAACTTTTTCAAATGAGCTACAGGATCACCGTGTCCTTCATATTTGTCAAATTTTGGCATTTTGAACCCTATCGACAAATGGAAATCAGGAAACATACATAAATCCTTGTATGAAACACTTTTTGGTCCACCTAATCCTTGCATATTTCTCATGCTCTGCTCTAGGCTTCTAACTTTTCTAGCCATTTCCTTCTATTCCTCATTCTTGGCAATCTTCTCAATCATGATAGGTGTATCGTGTTGATGAACATGATAAAGTGGATTTTGGGATTTGAAAGTCATTTCAGGAGGATATAATATATCATGATTTGGTTTTCCCATATTCTTCGGTACTGTCGGTTGAGTACCCGTAGTAGCTGGCGCTACAGAAGTAAAAAGTGGGTTGTTTGTGACAGATGGATTTGGTGGGCGCATGGTAAAAGTACCAGCAACTCCAGACATATTAGCAAATGGGCCAAATCCTGGTGGGTAAAATGGATCACCAGTTTGAGCTGAGTTAGAATTTGGATCATTTAAAGTTGAAAGTCCAGGGATTAAAGAAGGCGGGGCTTGTCCATTCTACCAAGCTTGGTACATCTCCGCCATCTGTTGTTTTAATGACTTTATTTCTTCCATTGATGCTACTTTCTGTGAAATCAACTGATTCTGCTCTTCTTCAGTATTAGACCCTATACCTTCTCGGTGGGTCATTCTTCTTTTACCCTTGTATCTGGTGTTATACGGATGTGATGCCAGTTTAAACCACAAACCAACCACCAATAACTTTATCTTTCTATTACCAAGTAGCAAACGGGTGAGTGTTATATATTTAACACATTATAATGCCACGTTATATGTCATACTTCTATATGCATTTTCCAACCTATCATGGAAGGCTTTGTGTTTAATCCCAGCTTTTTAGGCATATTTTTTCAAAAATTATGATTGAACCCTTTGGAGGGTTGCCTATGTATCATGCCAGAACATGAATCAGATCTTACGTAGTTCGGGAGGAATTTAACAAAATTGTTTTGTCTCTTCTTTTTTTCTTTTTTATTATTGAAGAAAATAAATAAAGTAAGTGAAGTAAAACATATGTAACATATATATAGAAATAAACAATCAACTTCATTACATTCTATAATATAAATACGATAAAATAACTGACCCAACTCCTAAAATAAAATCTACTAACTGACATCTGAAAACTAAAAGACATAATATCTAAACAAGAAGTTTTAAAACTGAAAATGAAAAACTATGACAAAGAAAACAACGATCCATTCAAGGAGACTTCGATTTAATATGTCCTCCCAAACTCAAATATATATCCTCCAATGAAGTAGTGAGTCGCTGTGCGAAAGCTGGTACTTTTGCCAAAAAGTCCTTACAATCCAATTGTTGATAATCCAAACCCATTCTAGCAGTACCCTGTACTACACGGCAGACCTTCCCTCGAAGAGAACTGAAGGCCTGATCCCATTTCTGGGCCTGTCGATCTTGGAAATCAACCATCTCTCTTGCACGTTGTTCATGAGCAGAAGCAACCTCCAACTGTTCGTGCAATATTCCTCTTTCATGAATCCATTGAGATCTCTCTCGATCAAATTCTTCTTTCATGTTCTTCTCAACTTCTTCCAACTGTTGTCGGAGATATGCGACAAGCTCTGCAACGTGTGACTCCCTAGTGGTAGTAAGCTTGATTTGTCCCTAAAGTGCAACCTTAATATCTGCTGATTTAGCTTTCTCTTCAGCAAAATCCCTTTGTTGTTCGTCTATTTTTTCCCTGGCATGCTCTAATTCTGCTCTCAAAACTTGGTTGGCTTCATGATGTTCTCGCATGGCTCTTTTAATTCCTATCCTGATTGCAGCTTCCTGATCTATAGGTCCCTTAAACGATCTTTCTGGTCTGACTGGCGGACTCGACTGTTCTTCAAACCATTCATGGTAATCTGGGTGCACTTCTTCTTTCTCACGCTCTATGACCATCGTTTCAATCCCTATAATACGGCAACCCTCCCAAATCTGCTGGGCCAAATCTTTTGGAAGTGGAATCTCTGGTCTGAACTCAAATACAAACTCATTCATGTTTTCCGTTATGGGAATTATTTGACGACTGCCTAGCTGACATAGAACCCTCAATGGAACATACGATTGAACACCTCTAATACCAATTAAGAACAAGAACGGACGAATGACAGAACTATGTATGACTTGCCTCCAAGGGAACCAATGGAGATTCCAAGTGATTTTATCTATTGTCAAAGAATGAAAAAGTTTAACCCAATCTCCAATTTCTTTTGGACATTCATATTTCTCCATCCTTTCCTCATAATCGTTGATGAGATTAAATCACACGGGATCGAACTTTGTCAATGTAGGATGTTGATAATGATGCTCCACAATCCATATCTGTAACAAGATATTACATCCCTTGAAAAAACTTTTTCCCTTTTGACAAACAGTCAGAGCACGGTAAATATCAGCTAGGATCATTGGTATCATAGTGTAATCTTTCTTAATCAGTATCTGTACCACTCCCACTAAACGAATATTAATTTTTTCTTCTCTTCTAGGGAAGACCATAGTGCCTAAAAAGGCTACCATGAATGCAAATTTTCTGTGAATTTTCCAAGCCTCAAAACTTCCCTTATTACAAAGTTGTTTACCGTACTTTTGAAACCCCTCTTGCCTTCCGTATATGTCATACAAAAACTGCAAGGAAATCCAACCTTTTTTCATTGATTCTTCTTTTGTGTTCCGTATGTTCATGAGCTTACAAAATCTGTTTATCGAAATAAGTCTTGGGGCTATAAGTTTCTTCCGATGCATATCACCATATCCAACATAGCCTGCTATCTCTTCTAAAGTAGGTGTCAACTCAAAATCTGAAAAGCGAAATACATTATTTTTCGGGTCCCAGAAATTCAGTAATGCAACAATCACCTCCCTATTAGGGTTGATTCTCATGATACTCGTCAAAAAACTCAAATACTTATGTATCTCTCCATAATCGAATGTATCGATTGCATTCCACCATAACCAAAGTTGCAGAGGGGTACAATCCACAACCTGAAGCGGTACACTCTCATCTCTCTTTCTCTTTAACGCTTTCCACGAACAGAGGGGATATTTTATACCTATTGACAGGGACATAAAATTAATAAATATCTAGACTTAGACATAACTTAATTTATTAATTTTGAAAAGAATTTATAACTTAACTTGTAAAACCTAGAGCAACCATTATTTGGACTTAGTTGCAAAGAACAATTTTATCAAAAATCAAAGCGAGAGAAACAAGATTGATAATATTTTTTTAAGAAAACACTTATTTAAATTGACTCTATCAAAAACTTTGCTATAACAGACTTCTAGACAATTTTATCCATATGTTTGAAGACAATATTCCTTAAGTACAAAAATAAAATAAAAAGACTCAGAAATAAAGAAAAATAGAATGACCGTTTTATGTATGAAGTTGTATAAAAATTTTAGTCTCACGACCCTAAAGATTTAGGACTGTTAAAATTGATATATATATATTTTTTGTAAAAACTCAGCCTCATGATCCCTAAAGATTCCGGGCTATTGAAATATATTTTTATTATTATTATTATTATTATTATTATTATTATTATTATTATTATTATTTGCAAAACCTTAGCCTCATGATCCCTAAAGATTCAGGGCTATTAAAATATATATAAAAATTAGACTTGAGAATTAGAAAAATAATTATGAAAGTAATCATATTTTCAAAATATTCCCCAATAAATCTATGAATAATTTTTCAAAAGATAGGGTCGTATCCTAGGAAGGACTTCCTACGTATCCCACTAAAATATGAGAATCAGACCCTCGTAGTTCATAAAGATTGTAAAAACTATGTTGCTGTATATTTAAAAAATTTCTATATTTTAAAAATAAAATTTTTCTTTAAAAAATGATTAACTAAATTTGAGAATAAATTAATCTCTCGTATTTTAAAATTGCCTAAAGCCGGTCAACAAATAAATAGTCTTCCAAGCAAATGTCAAAGAGCACGTAGGATGCACATGTTGGTCTTTATAAATTAGGTCACCTGTCCTAGATAGACCTGACCCCTGTGCCAAGTCCCGCTAAGTCAAATGCATATGATGCAAATAAAGCGGTACCTAATTGGGATAACCAGATTCTGAGTTTTCAATTTTTCTAAGTTTAAACCTAATAGGGATAAGTGTCTAGACTAACTTACCCGAGCGAAAACTCGAGCTGGGGAGGAACAACTTGGTCGGTAGCAAGGCAACACCGCCTTCGTTGTCGATCCGAACCCCACCTAACATGTGTGACTATATCCTTCACCAGGTGCCTTGACACTCCGGCTATCTCAAAAAAAAGGTGGGATGCATATGCTGCATTCCCTCTATCCTATTTTAGAGACTCAGAGGGGGTACGTGAGAGAAGACAATATATAATAAAGTTCAAATAATATCAAAGCAGTAAATGAGCAACAAGTAGCACACAAGGTCAACAAACACAATATCAACAATAATTAAAAAAAGTATAAGTCCATATAAAAAGCTCGAATTCTTATTAATCCCCAGCAGAGTCGCCAGAGATGTCACACTTCTTTTTCGCCCGATGGGATCGAGTCGAACTGTTTTTTCAATTAAAGTGACAGTATTGAATAGGGATTAGTTTATTAACAGAGTCGCCACTTGGAATTGAGTTTTGGTGTTTCAAGTCACCTTTTTGAATCCCTATTCAAAAGGAAATGACTCTTTTATTTTGGTCTGCGAAAATAGAAGATCAGGTAAAGAATTCTGTTGACCGAGGGGAAGGTGTGAGGCACCCCTCGAGTCTCGTGGTTCTAGCACGATCGCTTTTATTGACTTATCTTGACTAAAACTATTTTGATAATTATGTCAAGGCCTAAATTCACTCATTTTTAATGTCTAATAGCTATCTATAACTCTTGTATTAAATCGGTAAAAATTAATTTTATAAAAATATTTGTCAAGGTGCATTATTGCATCCTTGACTTTTTAAATTTCTCACAAAGATGAGTACGTCGCATTCTTAAATAAGACGATTATCTTAAAATTTACTTAGCATCAAAGAACTTTCTTGCTTAAAATATCATCTAACTTTAAAAGTAAGTTTGAACAAAATTCATTTGAGATGATTAACTAATTTAATAAATAATTATTAAAATTTATTAATAACAATGGATAGTTAAATGAATAAAATAAATAATAATAAAGAATATATATGAATATGACATTACACAAAAGTTGACCCTTCTTTTTTAAGTATGTAATTATATTTTAAAATATTCTTAGCAGATGTTTTAAAGGAAACACAATTTTAACATATAAAAGAAAAAATTCTTTATACCAACTACATTTATTATACCCACGTTCTTAAAAAGAACAAAAAAAAAATTTCTTTCAACATAAAATTCTAACTAGTGACGACGAAGATAAATCAAGTGACGATGGTTGTTCATCGAAACCTACTAGCCGGTGATTAACTCTGGCCAGGCGCGATGGTGATTGAGTTCATCGATCGAAGGCGGTTTGAATTAGTTGCTGCTGATTATTTGGGCTTATTTTTCGGTGATTCTCCACCGAATCTGGAGCATAAGGGGTCGATTAGTGCAGCGGGAAAAGGGAAACGGTGAAGACAGCTCGGATGGGTTGGTTACCGGTTAGTTTCACCGATGATGTTGATGACGAAAAAGGAAAAAAAATGGGGCTGCAAGGAAGGGAGTCATTGGTTTAGCGACGGGAAAGAGGAGAAGGAAGAGGGTGACGCTGGCGGGTATTTTTTTGGGGGAGAAAGGTGACAGCGATTTATCTAGTATGTTTTCGACGGATCTTCACAGAACCGACCATATGGGTCGGATTTTGGTGATTTAATGATGGTTAGTGACCAATTTCGGTGGGGAATGGTCAATTCTGGTGAAAAACTCACCGAAAAATTCAAAATCAGTTTGGTTTGGACTTTTCATTCACTGATTTCCTCTCCTTTCTTATTCCTTATTCTTAATTATTTTTCCATCGATTTATGTACGTGAGAAATTGTGAATATGTACATGAAACAGTAAAGATGTAAAATCTGTGTAATGTGTATGAATATATGTATTCAATATATAATCGAACTGTGATTATTTTAATTGACATGATATGACTGCATGTATAGGAAACTATCTCCGTGTACAGATATATCCAGTGTCATAATTATATAACATATAATGACAAAAATTTATCAATTATTCAATTACATATATTAAAAAAGCAGAAAATTATTTGAACATTTTTATTTATACTTTTACACAATGAAATTTATATATAAATGATTTAGATTCGAATAAAAACCTGTAATTGATTTGAACAGAAATCATCAACCAAAAACTTGAACACAATCTCAATTTTCACTTCACATGTTTTCTCTTCTTTTTTTTAACTTATTCTGATATTATGGGTGATGAAGTACATAGAATCCTATCTTATTTTTTTTTTCTTTGTTTTTTCTCTGTGACTTCTTTTTGCTCTTTGGTTTTCTTTCTGTTTGATGATGAATCCTTTTTTTTGTTCTGGGGTGAGTGAGTTCCTTTTGTAGAGGGAATTTTAGGGGGAACGGTTGTTTTTTAGGGGAAATCCTTCATCAACAGATAAGGAGGAGGGAATATTTAAAATTCAATTTATTTAATTAATTAATTTTTTAAATAGAAAATAATAATAATAATAATTAAAAATATTAATAATAATAAATAATAAAATAATAATAATAAATAAAATAATTGTTAATTTTATATTTAACAAAAAATAATAAGAATTTATAAATAGAAAAAATAACAATAATAAATAAAATAATAATTAATTTTATATTTAACAAAACATAATAACAAATTGTAAATAGACAAAATAAATATAATAAAATAGTATTAAACTACTAATTTATTTATTAAAATTTAGAATGAATATAATATATATATATATATATATTTTATTTTTTAAAAAATTAAGATTAAACAAAACTCAAAAATTAAATTTATTTAATTATTAATTTTTTAACTAAATTTTTATAAAAAATAAAATAAGAAATTAAATAATATTATGCCAGATATAAATATTTAATATAAAAATAAGTTAAAATTTGAGGAGGATCAAAAATCCGTGTCTACAATATTATCCCCTCAAACTGGAGCATGAGGATCCCAAATGCCCCGTGTAACTTGCCAAAGAGATGTTTATACTATGACTTGCCTAATGCCTTTTGTAAAAGTATCAACCGTTCATTCATGGGAACATAGCTTGGAGATATATGGCTCTCATCCCGCACATAGATAGTGACAAACCAATTCAATGTGTTTGGTTCGTTCACAAAATACAAGATTTCTTGCTATATATAATGCCGCTTGTCTATCACAATGCACATTAACCGAATGGTCGTGATTCACAGCCAGACTGTTCAAAATATCATTCAACTATTCAAATTCACAAATAGTCATAGCCACCAACGGGTGTTTTTCTTCTGTTGTAGAGCAAGAAAATTGAGTTGCTTTATGATTTTTCATGACATGTAAATATTTAAAAGTAACAAACCGCCCAATAAGAGATCTCCGAGTCAATGCGCCTCCTTCAGGGTTCTGCGTGAACTAGGATTAAAATGTGCATGCAATATGACAACGCTGATCAGGTGAAACCTAGATAGATAAGGCAAACAACCAATCATTAGTACCGCTTTGGTGTTGGGTTTGAAATGCGTCATGCAGAAGCTATTAGTTGCAAATTATGAGACGATAAATAAGATGACAACAAAAAATAATGCTAAAAACATAATTTTATTATATGATTTGGCCAATTGGCCTACATATAAAACCTAATATTAAAAATAATATTAAAAAACATAAAACTAATAAGAGAGAAAATCTCCTCCTAAATGAAACTATTAAAAGACTACATTGCTATTGTGTTATGGTATGAGAAGGGTCTTCTATATGTCCAAAACCTTTTGTTCAACAAAGAGGTTAGCCAAATAAGAAAAAAAATTATATTTTTTCTTTCAGGAAAAGTAAAGTAAAGTAATTATGATAACTTTTATTTATTTTTTAAGAAAAAAATAAAACTTAAATATAATAAGAAAATCAGAGCAAAAAATCTAACCGGAAGTTCTGAACTACACGGCCATTGCCAACTGATGATTCTATTTCAAAAGGTGTGCAGATTGGTTTAGTTCCCAACAATTTGGCTTTAGTGATGATATCCAACGCATACTTTCGTTGACACAGAAATATTTTGGTGAATTTTTAAGGCATACTAGTGAATTTAGTTTTAAACTATTTAATGATATTGTGCTCATTTTTGGTGATAATCAAGTCGTCCACATATATTAGTACATTTTTCACTTTACCTCAGTGTAAGGTAAAGAGATAATAATCCGAGTACGATTTTTCAAGCCCATAGTTGGTAAAAGCATTTAACAGTTTTGCAAACCAACACCATGACACTCGTTTTTACCCGGAAAAACATTTTTAGAGCCTACTACTCCAAAGACTCAATCCAAAATCCTTTCGATAGCTTCATATACACTTCTTCCTTGAGATCATCATGTAAAAAGCACTATGCACACCCATCTAATATAATTCCCAGTTCCAACAACAACCTAGAATGTCTGAAACATGATCATTTTAGCCATCCGAGTGAATGTTTTGTTGTATTCAAATCCTTCAATCTAATGGTTGCCCAGGAAAATCAACCTTCCTTTGTGCTCAATTGTACCATTCGAGTGATACGTGATCTTGTAAATCCCTTACACCCAAACACTTTCTCATATGTAGGTAACATCTTTATTGACCATGTTTCATTATCTTTCATTGCTCGAATTACTTTTTGCATCGCTTTCCTCCACTGCTTGTTTCATGCCTTCCAAAAACTACTTCAATTCACTCTCAGTGATAATAACTACATGAAAATTCCTCTGTTGCAAAGACAAGTTATCACAAGTCACATAATTAGCTAAAGGATAAGGTGCACCTGAAGTCTGATATCCAGAGTTTTTTTTTCTATATAGCAATGGGTGAATTTATGAGAAATTATTTTCGATTCTAATTGGCAAACCGGACAGCTTGGATCTCAAAGAATACCAATGAAGCTGTAGCTTTGATGCAGGTAGTACCCCAAGAAGAATGTTATTTCAAATGAACGAATTAGGGGCGAGTATGCTTATGATTATATTTATGGAGTAACTTGAGCACCCATAGAGCAGTGGGGGTGGTGAAAAGTCTCCAGGAAAGACTTGAAATAATAGCTAGATTTTTAATCTCGGCTTTTGGAGTTCGAGTCCCCCACTTTCCTTTGGAGTGGTAACCTTATCCCACGAAAGATAATGAATGTTGCGTTTTTGAGTAGTCGAACTCTAAAGAAAATTACGCTGGATTTTATCAATGGTGTTGTAAACTTTCTTGGGTAGCTTGTGGTATTGCATCGTATAGGCAGGGATAGAATCGAGAGTAAATTTGATAAATACTACTCTACCCGCTTGAGAGAGGAATTTAGATTTTCAAGAAGAGAGTTTATTCCTCATATTATCAATGAGGAATTGGTAATCAAAACGTTTTGGCTTGCGATTTAATATGGGAAAGCCTAATATTTATCAGAGATGGTGGACGGGGAGATGTTAAAAAGATCACACATTTCATTTTAACTGTACTTTTTTTTCTAATTCGTCATCATAAGAAAATGTCTTCCTTTGGGGTACTATTTGAGTTTGATATCTATCAAACAATTCTATCTCTGAGGATTCGATTTTGTTTTATTTATCAAATTTTTTGGCTGAATTTCAGTATATATTCTTATCATGCGTTAATTTCACCACTTATACTCTTCATCCGAAATTGACTTTTCTTCTTTTGCCACAAAGCAAACATCAATATCAACCATGACTAATACTGATTACTTTTTTATTGCAACAAAAAACTATTTGACATCAAAAAATTATCAATTAGTTTATTTTCAATATGTATGGTGATAGTTTTCCATGCAATATCCATTACATTTACTAAAAAAGTTATGTAACATATAACATAATTTTTATTATTAATCGTCACATTCATAAAACTCATTCAATACAAATGTGACATATATGAAACTTCATCGATACCAATTTAATATCAATTTCATACATTGAGAACTCAAGAAAAATATTACTTAAAATTAGTTAAGTATGAAATGAATACATATAAATTGATTTCAATAAAATTTATTAAGCAATTTGTGGATATTGTATTGTGTGCTATATTATTTTCGTACACTTAAAACAGTTATAGAAACACATCATTTGTATGTGGAATCTTATATACCAATAACATAAATTGAGATGCCAAAATTAAAAATGTGGGAAGGAAGACTGAGATGGTTTGGGCATGTGATTAGGAAGGGCACGAATGCTCTAGTTCGTAGGTGTGAGAGGCTAGCTCTGGATGGTTTTAGGAGGAGTAGAGGTAGGATGAAGAAATACTGGAGGTTGGTGATTAGACATGACATGGAGCAGCTTCAGCTTACTGAGGACATGACCCTAGATAAGAAGGTGTGGAAGTCTCGGATAAGGGTAGAAGGCTAGTGTGAGTGTGGAGAGATCTTGTGTAGCCGGATTCGTAATCCTAGGACTGTGTACTTAGGTGTATTTCGTATGTGAGGGTATGTTACTACTAGGTGGGGGTCCTACTTCTTATTTCTTAGTTTCTATTTTCTTATTTATTGTTGCCCTTATTTCTCGTATTTCGTATTCTCTCTGATTTCTATTCTATTATTTCTTATTCTTGATTTTCTGTTGTGTCATCCGTCCCCTTGTTTACTATTCTTTATCTTGAGCCGTGGGTCTATCGAAAACAGCCTCTCTACCTCTTCGGAGGTAGCGGTATGGACTGCGTACATCTTACCCTCCCCAGACCCCACTTTGTGGGAATACACTGGGTTTATTCTTCTAAAATTTGAATAAAAATATCACAAGAACGACCTAAATAAGTTTATCTAACCATAATCGATTGAATAGAGAAAATATATTTTGATAAATATGATTGATGGATATAAATATATTTTATATATTCTTAAATTTGTTGATAAAAATTCTTAATTACTTTCACTTGAATTAATTATTTTATTGAATTTGGTGTTTTTTTAAAAAAATTACGGCTGAATTATTTCTGAATAGATTAGTGCTAATTTTTTGCTTTTTCTTTATTGATGATATTGATTTTCCTTGAATATTATTGTATTGTAAATATGGATCGTTACGTTATGTTTGATATGCGACTTTATTGACCACTTTTTAATAATTTATTAAAATCATAATAGCCATTATATGACATATACATAAAATTAGAATGACAAGAAAAAACATTAAATTTCTCATTTTTAAATAACATAATATATTAGGCCTTATATTTCTATAATATAGTTCATTCAAAATAAAAGTTGATATATTTCCGCCATAGATTGTCATTTTATTATTTTTTACTTCACGTTAGTAAATTTTGGTTAAAAGAAGAAAAAAAGATTAAAATATCTGTAACAATTAAAAATGATGTTGTACTATAGAAAACAAATAATAATTTTTTTTCTGGTGGTTGGTTGTAGTTATAAGAGGGATTTGGGTAAAAATTTAAAGATTGGGGTTATATGTAATAAAATAAAAGTTGGAAATGGAAGTGGGGAAATTATGAAAACAACAAAAAGCTGTTTTCACTTTTTGGAATCCAGCTCCGGAATAATTTTTCGAATTTTCAAGGCCAAACACCACCATTTTTGGAAAAGTGAAAAAGGTGAAAAAAAAATTCAAAAAAGTAAAAAATTTCTATGACCAAACGGGCCTTTAAAGAGACCAAATTCATTTTGCATTAATAATTACATTGAGTTCTTTTTCTTCTTTTAATTAAACAATCCATTAAAGAAAAGAAATTCGAGAAACACAACATACTTTAAGTTATTTTCTATGGGAGAAATGATCTAATGGATCCTTGCACTTGTTTGAGTTTGTAGTTTGGATCCTTCTACTCAACCCCTTACCAACTGAACTCTTAAATCAATCAAAAACGCCATCAGCTTTGATTTCTGACCAACACGCCACCGGCTCTTGTTTCTGACCAAAACACCATAATCTGACCAAATCGATTAAGTTTGATCCATTTCAGTCCTATTCCAGTAAAATCTGTCGGAAAATGGTTGAAAAAGTAATGGGGTGTGGGAATTCGAGTACGGGTCGTTGTTTCTTTGCGATTTTGGTTTGGGTTGGCGAAAATAGGACAAAAAAGGTTGGATTGAATCTAGACTTATATGTTTTATTAAGGTTCGGTCAGAGATTTTGATCGCGGTTCAAGTCGGAAGGAACAATTACACTTGAAAGTTTGAATTTAAGGTCCATTTCTCCTCTCATTCTTTATTTCTATCTTGAATTTTATCGTTGTTGTGGGTGTGATGACTTGCGTGTTTAGCATTCTTGAATCCTTTGTTGTGTGTTGGTTTATGTTAGATTAGGATTTAAAAAATTAAATTGATAGTCCAAGAATTAGTTAATTATTTTGAGAATAAAATTGGGAAGCGGGACTTGTAAATCGATAAAAGTGAATATTGTTGTGCTTTGATTCATCAATTGTGGTTGGATTTGAAAAATGAATGTTAATTCTGTTGAACACGATAGTATCATGTTGTAGGTCGAGCTGGGTAGGCAAACAATAGGCTCGGGTAGTCAAATTTTGAACTTATGGATTGTGGAATGTTTGAAATATTTGTTAAATGATTTTGTTTATTATATTTGGATCAATTGTACTTATTTGGCTGGGGAATGACTCAAGGAAATTTGTATTCATTCGCCGGGGAGTGCCCGAAGTATTATGTACGCAGAGAGTGTTCGTGATCAAGACTCGAGGCACCGGGTGGAGAATAGTTTAGGATTAGCGTAAGTTTACATTTCAGTACTTTTTTTTTAATCTAAAATTTACACAAATACACAGCTTATGTTTCCAATATTATTAAAATTTCAACTCCCTAAATATATTACAAAAATCTCAACATATAGACAGAATGTTATGTATATGTCGGCTATGTTATGTACATTAACAGAGAGAGAGTGTAGAGTAATTAAAAAGGTGGGAGAGGGTGTAATTACTTCCAAAAGGGTTGATATTTATGTTATTTATACTTTTTTTATTTTGGTTCTGTAATAAATTGGACTGGACATTAACTTTTGGACTTTCGTTTGTTTGGTTTGTGTGTTTTATGTGGTATATTCATTTCATAGTGTCTACTAGCCCATATAATTCATGAAGCGACCTTGGTCGAACTATGGGATCGAGGGGTGCATAACACTTTTCCCTCAGTCAATAGAATTCCTTAATCGGAATCTCTGTTTATGGATTAATTTTTAAAGAGTCAAATCATTTTGAAAAAAGATTTTTAAAGGTGACTTGACACACCCGATTATGCCAAGTGGCAACTCTGAGTTAAATGTAAAAGAATTCTTTTCAAAACAAACTTTATCTTTTGTCACTCAATAATAAAAACCCTTTTGAAACTTAAATCATAATCTTTTTGGTAAAAAAAGGGTGTGACAATAGTCATTGGGCTATTTTGGCTCTCTCCTTCCTTCTCGGGCAATTTCATCCACTTTTTAAAAGGTGATTATTGTTGTTGTTGTTGTTGTTGTTCTTGTTCAGGTCATAGAGCTGACTCCTTTACATATCTTTTAAATTGTGATGTTTTCACTTGTTTGAGGAACATTTTTTTTTTCGGTAGTGTTCTGCTTACCAGAAATTGATTTTCAATGGAAATGAAATTATGGATAATTAATTAAGGTTGGAAGAGATAGCTTCTCTAAAGAGTTGTGTTTATTTCACTGAACGAAAATCATTAAGTACCAGTTATTCCTCAGATATTCCCTTCATTAGCATATTACTCTCCAAGTTTAATGAGATTTGCCAAATTGTTGCATCATCTCTATCAAATTGAAGTTCACACATTCTGTTTTTGCACCATTAACTGATGGGTACACCAAACATATAGATACATTTGAGTGTGAGGGACGCAGTGTCATAGTTCTAATTATGGGATTGTTTTGATAAAATTATAATATGAAAAGTGAAGTATATCAGTGAGTAGTATAAAGTCGCGTATCCTTCATTCACAAAATTCATGGTATTAATTTTTTTGATCAGTGACATTCAGATGTTTTTTCGTGTTACAATTTTATTTTCTAATACAGCTTACTCTGTTTATCAACCTCAACCAATTATCATATGTCATTATTTTGAATAAGGATTTCTTATATGATTGCATCAACTAATCTTCTTCTTGGTATGCAGCATAGCAACATTGCCCAAGAGAAATCGGTACCTTGACCAGTCTGACACAACTTCATATTGCACTTAACTATTTAACAGGTCTCCCATCTGAGATAGGTGTGCTTCTATTATTGAGGTAAAGAAATAGGGTTATTTCCCTTTTATTAATTGAAATCAAGAAATCAAAAATCATCCAATCGTTATTCTGATGAGAAGGGTTAAGAACTCAAAAACTGAACATGAGTGGACCGGTTAATGGTAAGAACTATGTCAATTTAGCCAGATTTTCTAGAGTTCTTAGATATAATGTGTGTTATTAAAACTTGGACAAATTTACAATAACAGATTGTAGAGTATATATTCACTTGTAGTTCAGATTATATGTGTCTGTTAATAGAAGATACAACTGCTTAAAACAAAGCTAAATTGTTAATGCCTTTATAGATTACGTTGATATGGATTAATAAAATAAGACCTGACAACTACACTTTTCTATAAGTGGTACAACCACTTAAATATTGAACGGATTGGGCAGGTTATGATGTTTGAGCTGATTTTGCTTTCTCTACTCATCATGTTGTCAAATTCCCGTGACAGCAACCCTTTAAAACACCTTGCTTATATAATGACAACAGGATCACCAATCCCGGTTGCTGTCCAACATAGAACAGAGTCCCTACGATTTGTAGTCTAAAATAGATATGAAATGATAGAAAATGGTAGACTAGTGATTTCTTGCACATGAAAAAACACTGGTAGCAACTAAAAGAGTAAGACTGCAATCAACACAAGGGTGAGGATCATAGGGATGATGGAATTGAACTTGGTGGATCCAGAATCTAGAGTCAGTGTGAAATGTAAGAGTACAACGTTAGGGAAAATTGACCTAAAAGATGGTGTAACACCCCGATTTGCTGAACCGAAATGCTACACGGTGCTCATGATCCCGAAGGACCACAAGCTAACCCATGACTGATATCTGTACCTGTATACTGCATAAAATACTGAATAATGCGGAAACATGCATTGAAAAGACATAAGGTTCAATACTGAACATAACATGGATGAGATAACATCTGTGGCATAATACAATACCCCAAAAAAAACTGTAAACACTGAATTCTGAAACATAATACTCTGCATCTAGTCTGAAAGCCTCTACTGTCTGAATAATCTGAATAAGGAGTTGATGGGACATGTCCCCAACTGACTCCAACTAATAACTAATTAATGAAATAGTGGAGAAATAATCATATCCTCAAATGATGAGGACTCACTTCTATTCTGACTGTGGAGACTAGAATCTACTGCTGATCTGGAACCTGTATCTCTGAACCTATGGTGTAACATAAAAAGAAAGCACCATAGCGCAAATGCGTCAGTACAATGGAATGTACTGAGTATACATGTGAGGTAGGCTAATAGAAGGGTTAATATGCATGAATAATGCTAGCTGACTGTCTAACATAAATGCGAGAATGCATATATAAATACGTAACTGTAACTGACACTGTGATATCGTGATTACTAAATCTAAATACTGATGACATGATATACTAATAACTGATATAACTGATAGCATAAATAGCTATATCTGAATGTAACTGATAACATGGGTAACTGTATCTAACAGTCCTGAATCTAATGGAACTATCTGACTTTCTTACTGTATCCGAGTTGACTGTATCTGACAGTCTTAAATCTGAAGAACTATCTGAGTTCTTTTACTGAGACTGGTACTGAAACTGTGGGAGGTAGTATTTAACCGACATGCCCCTGATACACCATTATAGCTGAGTTGGGGTCCAATCTATTACCCTAATTGGAAGGGTGTCAATATCGTGCCACTAGTAAGGACAAGCTGTAGGCGACCCTTATCTGACAGTGTCCCCAAAAGAGAATGGTGAGGCCCTTATCTGACAGTTCTTATCCACCTCATCAACCCTCATCCGACAGTGTTGATGTCTCAACCTATGCTGGCTACATAATTCTGGAACGCAAGGAACACTATGCATACCTTAGTTCGTGATTTCGTGAAGATTGATGGTGAAACCTTCTTGAATTTGAATCCCCAATAGAAACCCTAGATTGTTCGTGAGAGAAACTTGAGAGAAAATAGTATATTTTGGGTGAAAAATAGCTAAATCACGTGTTATTGGGTTTAAATAGGGGTAGGAAATTGACCATTTTAACCCTGGACGCATCATTTAATTTCAATAAAATATTCTTGAATTGGGCCCCTGGAGTGACGCAGCTTTATCGTGCCGCATCACTGGAAATTGACAATTAGAAAATTGAAGGATGGCGCGACGCGGAGCCATAGCGTTGCCCCTTCCTTCGTGACTTAGAACTTGGCGTGATGCTGGGTAAATCACACTGAGACACTGGAAAAAGGACAATTCTGAATTTGAGTGCTGGCGCGACGTGCCATAATTGCGGACACCTACTGGAAATTGCCAAATTCCATTTCCTCTTGTGGCGCAGCGTGCCACTGACTAATATGGTGCTGTTTTACGATGGGAACTTGAAATAGTCATAACTTCTTACCCAGTTATCGAATTTACGCGAATCATATATCGATGGAAAGCTTATTGAATTTTCAACATGACAAAAAGTGAAAATCTGGAAAATTTCTCATGGAATAATTATCATTCACTTTAGAATCTAATATTAGGAATTCTTGGGATGAAATTTGCTAGAAAACTTTGAGGTATTACAATATCTCCCCCTTGAGAACATTCGTCCTCGAATGAGACTGACTGAGAGGGAAAATAATAAGTTGAACATGAAATGAACATGAATAATTGAAACATGATCTCATGACTGACAAGCTGAACATAACATACTGAACATGCATATCTGATGCATGTGTAACTGATTCATGAATGCATGACTGAATGTTCCATGGAACTAAGTTTCTCACAATGAGAATGCATTTCTGATGCATAATTATATAACTTAGCTGATACATGAATGCATGAATGAATGTGCAATGGTACTTGATAGCAATTTTATACTGGGAACATGAACATAAAACTGAATACCAAGTTCGTGATGAACACTGATCATGAAACTGAGTAAGATTAAGGAGAACTGTTGCCTTGAGCTTGTTCTGAGTTGGTGGAGAAGAGGTGAGAATACTTGGTACGCATGTCTGCTTTTGCTTCCCAAGTAGCTCCCGCGACGAACTAATTTAGTCAAAGGACTTTAACTAGAAGGACTTCTTTGTTCCTCAATCTACGAGTTTGATAGTCTAAGATTTCAACTGGAATCTGTTCATAAGAGAGACTATTCTAAACATCAATGCTTTGAATAGGGACTACGAATGGTGGGTCACCTATACACTTCTTGAGCAAAGAGACATGGAAGACTGGATAAACTGAGGCTAGATCTGAAGGCAATTTGAGCTCACAAACTACCTTGTCGAAACGACTGAGAATCTTGAAGGGACCGATATATTGAGGACTGAGCTTTCCCTTCTTGCCAAATATCTTCACTTCCTTCATGGGAGAGATATTTAGATAGACATGATCACCAACCTCAAACTCGAGATCTTTTCTATGAACATCTGCATAATACTTCTGTCGGCTCTGAGCAGCCCGGATTCTTTCTCTGATTAACTAGACTTTTCCTAAGGCGTCGAATTCTAAGTCAGGACCTATGACTGAGGCCTCACTAACTTCGAATCAACCAATTGGATATCTATATTTCCTACCATAGAGAGCTTCGAATGGATCCATCTGAATGCTGAAATGATAGCTGTTATTGTATGCAAATTTAATCAAAGGCAAGTGGTCATCCCAACTTCCCTTGAAATCAATTGCACACGCTCTTAGCATATCTTCTAAGGTCTGAATGGTTCTTTCTGCTTAACCATCTATCTGAGAATGGAAGGCTGTACTGAGATAAACTTGGGTACCGAGACTCTTTTAGAATGCTTTCCAAAAATAAAAGGTGAACTGGGTACCTCTGTCTGAGATAATGGACAACGAAACACCGTACAATCTGACCAACTCCTTGATATAGAGTTTGGTATAATCCTCGACTGAATAAGAGGTATGAACTGAAAAAAATAAGCTGATTTGGTCATTTTGTCTACAATGACCCAGACTAAATCATGCTGATGACGAGTTTGAGGAAAACCTATCACGAAGTCCATATTCACAATGTCCCACTTCCAAGTAGGAATTTGAACTCTTGCATGGACCCACTAGGCTTCTGATGCTCTATCTTAACTTGCTGACATGTAGGGAACTTAGCCACAAACTTTCCAATGTCTTTCTTCATCCCACTCTACCAATAGATTTCCCGCAAGTCACGGTACATCTTTGTGGCCCCTGGATGAATAGAGTAGAGTACACCATGTGCTTCTGCAAGAATTTGCTGCCTCAAGTCATCTACACCTGGAACAAAGAGACGACCCTGACAACGCAAAACACCGTCTCCCCCTTAGGAAAAAACCTCTACTTTCTGATCCTAAACTGACTCTTTCAACTTGACAAGGCTGGGATCTTTATCTTGCACTTCTTTTACCGCAAAAACTAGAAATAATTCTGAACTACTCTAAACACATACACCACCCTCTGAAGAATCGACTAAGCGAATGCCTGGTCTGGCAAGCTGATGGAATTCTTTAGTTAACTTCTTCTTACTATCCTCCATATGAGAAACACTACCCATGGATAGCTTACTGAGAGCATCAGCCACTATGTTGGCATTGCTCGTATGATAGAGGACTTATGTCGTAGTCTTTTAAGAGCTATAACCACCTTCTCTAAAGAAGATTGAGATCTTTTTGAGAAAAGACATACTAAAGACTTCTGTGATCTGTGAAGACATCTACATGAACTCCGCAGAGATAATGCCTCCAAATCTTCAAGGAAAAGACTACGGCTGCTAACTCAAGATCATGAGTAGGATAATTTCTCTCATGGGGTTTAAGCTGTCTGGAGGTGTAGGATATGGCCTTACCATGCTACATTAGGACACAACCCAAACCTACTCTGGATGCATCAAAATATACCACGAACCCATCTAGAAGAGCTAAGACTGGGATTGAGGTAAGTCGAGTCTTCAACTACTAAAAACTCTTCTCACAAGGGTCTAACCACTAAAAATCGACTCTCTTCTCAGTCAATCTGGACGTAGGGGATGTAATAGATGAAAATCCTTCAAAAAACCATCTGTAATAGCCAGCCAAACCCAAGAAACTCCTGATATCTGATGGAGAGATAGGTCTTGGCTAATTTTTTACTGCTTTCGTCTTTTGAGGATCAACCAAAATTTGCACTTACTGAATTTGGTAAATAGCTGATGATCTCTGAGAGTCTGAAGTACTGTTCTGAGATGGTCTGCATGATCGCGCTCAGTGCGGGAATAAACCAGAGTATCATCTATAAAGACAATGAAGAACATGTCCAAGTACTACTTGAACACGCGGTTCATCAAGTCCATGAAAGCTGCTGGGGCATTGATAAGACCAAATGACATGACTAAGAATTCAAAATGACCACACCAAGTACAGAAAGCTATTTTTAGAATGTCACTTTCTCTAACTCTGAGCTGATGATAGCCGGATCTGAGTTCTATCTTAGAGAAATAGCTGGCACCCTGAAGTTGGTCAAACAAGTCATCGATTCTGGAAAGAGAATACTTGTTATTGACCGTGACCTTATTTTGTTGATGGTAATCAATGCACATTATGAGAGAACCATCTTTCTTGTGCACGAATAAGACTGGCATGCCCCATGGGAAAATACTGGGTCTGATGAATCCCCTAAGAGATGCTTCAACTGTTTTTTCAATTTTCTGAGTTCTACTGGTGCTATTCTGTATGGCAGAATAGAGATAGGTTGAGTATCTAAAAGAAGGTCAATGCCGAAGTCTATTTCATTTTTGGGAGGAATTCCTGGAAGATCTTTGGGAAAGACATCTAAATATTCATTCATTATAGGAATTGATTCAAGGCTGGGAGTTTCAAAACTAGTGTCCTTAACTCAAACGAGATGATAGACACATCCTTTAGATATTATTTTCTTTGCCCGAAGGTAGGAAATAAGCTGACACCTGAAAGCAGATACACCACCCTTTCACTTAAGGACGGGTTTATTTAGGAACTTAAACTAGACTATTCTGTTTCTGCAGTCGGCTGTGGCATAGCAGGAATGAAGCCAATCCATGTCGAGAATGACATCAAAATCAGTCATCTCTAATTCGACTAAGTCTGCTGAAGTGAATTTCCAAAATATCATAATCGAGCAGTTCTTGTATACCCATCGAGCTATAATGGTTTTTCCCACTGGGGTAGAGACTGAGAAGGGTTCTACTAGAATTTCAGGACTGATTTCGAAATCATCTGCTATATAGGGAGTAACAAAAGACAAAGAAGCTCCTGGTCTAACAAAATGTAAACATGCACATGAAAGATCTGTAACGTACTAGTAACTACATAAAGAGAATTTTCTTGATCTTTTCGGGTATGAAGAGCATATAGTCTATTTGGGTGTTGCTCGCTAGTAGCAGTGGTGGTGGCACCCTATTGATTCGGGCGACCAGACTAAGCTAAGGAGCGGAGATAACTATGATAACCTGACTGAGGACAGTCTCTGACTCTGTGGCCTGGCATACCATAACCGAAATAGACATCGCTGCTAGCTCTATAAGCACTCTTGTAGTTCTTACCACAAGTCTGACAAAGGGGATTTGTTCGGGTATTGCTGACACTTCCCTGAGACTTAGAGCTTGGCACTCTATCTCTGAACTTAGAAGATGGAGCACTAGCTGAAGAAGGATCTAGAACTGATGACTTAGGATAAAATTGAGAACGGTTTCCTTCTTCAGATTTAGGCTGACTAAAATTGAAGCTACCTGTCCTAGCTTTCTTATTCTGCTTTTTCCTCTGATTAATCTTCTGCTCCTTTATCTACTGAGCATGAGTCATAATTTTGGCTAAAGTCATGTCACTATTTAGCATAGTGGATCTGCACTCATTAACTACGTTATCATTTACCCCTAAAGCAAACTTACTCATTTTGGCTCTGCCATCTGCAACCACATGAGGGGCATATCTGGCTAATTGAGTAAACTTTAGAGAATACTCTTTCACCATCATATTTCCCTACCCGAGGTTGATGAATTCTAGCATCTTAGCCTCTCTGAGCTCTTGGGGAAAGAATCTATCTAAGAATGTAGTGACAAACTCCTCCCACTCTATAGGACCTGCATCATCTGACCTTTCTAACTTCTACTATTTGAACCAAGTATGAGCCATATCTTACAACTGGTATGCAGCTAACTCATCACTCGTAATAGTAGTCACCCTCATTATGTCTGTCACTTTCTGAATTTGATCAATAAATTCTTGAGGGTCGTCATCTACTTTAGACCCGTGGAAGGATGGAGGATTCATTCAGGTGAAGTCTCGAATCCTAGCTGTAGCTGAGTTGGCTATTGGGTTGGCCGAAATGATGATTGGTCGCTCATTATAGGTAGCTACTGACTGAGCAAGAGTGGTAAATACAGTCTTGAACTCCGCATGAGAAACATAATCGGCTAAAGGTTCTTCGGGCTGAGGGGCTCACTGATTTCTTCTCTTAGGAGTCATATTCTGAAATAAAAAGAAGAAGTAGATTAGACTGAGAGATTGACTAATGATTATGCTCACTGGCATGACATAAATATTGAAATAAGGGAAATTGTTCCTAAATATCTCATAGCATCTTGCATATAAATGTGGCACGTAACACACCCATGTACAAGACTCTACTAGATGCGACTTTCAGATTTCCTAGGACTCTATTGAACCTTAGGATCTAATACCAAGTTTGTAACACCCTGATTTGCTAAACCAGAGTGCTACACGGTGCTCATGACCCCGAAGGACCACAAGCTAACCCATGACTGATATCTGTACCTGTATACTGCATAAAATACTGAATAATATGGAAATATGCACTGAAAGGCCATAAGGTTCAATACTGAACATAACATAGATAAGATAAAATCTGTAGGGTAATACAATACCCAAACAAAATTGTAAACATTGAAGTCTGAAACACAATAGTCTGTATTTAGTTTAAAAGCCGCTACTGTCTGAATAATCTAAATAAGGAGTTGATGGGATATGTCGCCAACTAACTCCAACTAATAGCTAATCAATGAAATAGTGGAGAAATAATCATGTCATCAAAAGATGAGGACTCACTTCTATTCTGACTGCTGAGACTGGAATCTACTGTTGATCTGGAACTCGTGTCTCTGAACCTATGATGTAACATAAAAAGAAAGCACCATAGTGCAAATGCATCAGTACAATGAAATATACTGAGTATACATGTGAGGTAGGCTAATGCAAGGGTTAACATGTATGAATAATGCTAGCTGACTGTCTAACATGAATGCGAGATTGCATACATAAGCACGTAACTGTAACTGACACTGTAATATTGTGATTACTGAATCTGAATACTGATGACATGACATACTAATAACTAATAGCATAAATATATGTATCTGAATGTAACTGATAACATGCGTGACTGTATCTAATAGTCCTAAATCTAATGGAACTATCTGAGTTCCTTACTATATCTGAGTTCCTTACTATATCTGAGTCGACTGTATCTGACAGTCTTAAATCTGAAGAACTATCTGAGTTCTTTTACTGAGACTGGTACTGAAACTGTGGGAGGTAGTATTTAACGGAAATGCCCCTGGTATGCCATTATGGCTGAGTTGGGGTCCATTCTGTAACCCCAATTGGAAGGGTGTCAATACTGCACCACTGACAAGGACAAGCCATGGGCGACCCTTATCTGATAGTGTCCCCAAAAGAGAATGGTGGGGCCCTTATCTGACACTGGTTATCCACCTTATTAACCCTCATCTAACAGTGTTATGTCTCAACTTATGCTGGCTACATAGTTCTGGAATGCAAGGATGACTTCTAAGGATCACACCCTCATCGGATAGTGTGTGTCCCCATCCTTGGGTTCACTTGGAGCTAATTCCTACTTCCATCTGAATGGACACTGAACATGATTTACTGAACTAAACATGAGCTGAGTTACTAAGTTTCGTTGACTGACAGAATACTACTGATATCTGACAACAAACTGAGTCATGAGATCATGGAGATTTTTCCTGAGTCATAAAACTATCTGAAGTCTAAGGATTCATAGCTTGACTGGTAGTATCATGAAAACATGATATGACTCTAGGTACATAGCTAATGTTTCAGGTATAAGTACCTCCAGGACTCGATAGAAGGAAACTGACAAAGTATGACTTACTTGAATACATAATAATCATCATAATACATTTACTGAAGCATTTCATCATACATGTGATAGGCATAAGCTTGTACGTACATGGGGATTTCATGATATCATGCTAGTTAGATACTTTACCTTCATCTAGGCATTCAACCAAACACATAGTAGGCATAAAATGTGTAAGCAACATCATACAACAATTAACTGTCGTGATTCAATTCCAATTTAATAATTTAAGGGTTTAGTCCTAGGGTTTCATGAATGTATACCGATACAAATCAACCCATATGGAATTTAACACTCATTCATGGAATACAATTCAATTACTCATTATCAACATGAACAAAAGTAACCCAATCATAAAATTCATAAGAAAATCCATAACTTGAATTTAGAAAAAGGATTCTTGGGCTTCATAGACGAAAGGAGTCCCTGAATGAACACTATGCATACCTTAGTTCGTGATTTCATGAAGATTGATGGTGAAACCTTCTTGAATTTGAATCCCCAATAGAAACCCTAGCTTGTTCTTGGAGAAACTTGAGAGAAAATAGTATATTTTGAGTGAAGAATAGCTAAATCACATGTTATTAGGTTTAAATAGGGGTAGGAAATTGACCCTTTTAATCCTGGATGCATCATTTAATTTAAGTAAAATTTTCCCGAACTGGCCCCCTGGAGCGACGCGACATTATTGTGCCATGTCACTGGAAATTGAAAATTGTAAAATTGAGGGATGGCGTGACTCAGAGCCATCGCGTTGCCCCTTCCTTCATGACCTGGAACTTTGGCACGACGTGGGGAAAATCGCACTGAGACACTGGAAAAAGGACAATTCTAAATTTGAGTGCTGGCGCGACGCGCCATAATTGTGGACACCTACTGAAAATTGCCAAATGCCATTTCCTTTTGTGGCGCGGCACACCACTGACTAATATGGCGCTGTTTTACGATGGGAACTTGAAATAGTCATAACTTCTTACCCGATTATCGGATTTAATCAAATCATATATCAATGGAAAGCTTATTGAATTTTCCGTATGAAAAAAAGTAAAAATCTTTAAAATTCGTCATGGAATAATTATCATTCACTTTTGAAGCTAATACTAGGCATTCTTGGGATAAAATTTGCTAAAAATCTTTGGGGTATTACACAGATGGGTGTAATGTTGGGTTACCTTAAATACCTCAATGGAATGTCAAATACATGAAAGAAGTAGTTTGATTTTACAAGGGATGTTGCAGTGTATGCACCTAATTTCATACACAGCATATCTAAAGTTATTCCAAAATGGATGACGTGCAAAAAAAATTAAAAGTTAGGTCGAAGTAAAATGGCAATATCCAAATAAAGTGACTTGGGACTATATTATATAACTGTTATTTTGAGCTATTTCATTGCAAGAGTACACGATCTTTCAAACTTGTATCTTCATCAGAGACTGCTAATCATAACAAAGGCATGAACTCAGTTAGACTCTTCAAGGAGTTATGCAATGAGCCATCATCACGAAAAGACATCTCGAGTTCCTGTTTCATATCAAGTACTATTTGTCTCAATTCCTGGTCTTCTTCTTCCACCATAAGTTTTCTTATTGTATTTGCTATGACAGGTCTAGTCAAATCATCAGGTCCTAGTTCAAGGCCTACTTTCCATACATGTGCCAAGTATCTTGCATTCACATTCTAATCACCAAAACCAGGCCAACAAATCATGGGAACCCCTTCGAGAATACTTTCTAACGTTGAATTCCAACCGCAATGACTCCAAAATCCCCCAACTGCAGGATGTGCCAAAACTTCTTTTTGTGGTGCCCATTTCACAATATGTCCTCGATCCTCGATCTCCAGCTGCTTCCAAATATCTATCGGGTAGGTCATGATGTTCAATCGACTTTCTAACTACCCGTAGAAATGGTTGGTTGCTATTGAACAATCCCTAAGCAGTCTCAATAAACTTATTTTTATCCATAACTACTAAAATCCTGAGGTTTACATAAAGAATAGAATTAGGGGCTTGAGTATCAAGCCATGAAATACAACTGCCATCCTCCTCTTCTATACTCATTCGCGAGGAGGCAACAATTTTGTGTAAAGGCCCTATTGTGAAAATAGGAACTTGATAATGTTGGTAAAGTTATAACAGTGCATGTTTCTCAAAGCTTTCGATAGTGTTCCAAATGATAGCCACAGAAGATCCTAAATCAGTCACTTTTTCAAGTAATTGTAATACAAACTCTGGAATTTCGAAAGTGAAAATGAATGGAAGATCCTTGAACCTAAGGCAGTGGCAGAGCAAATCATTACATTAGCAAAGAAATTTTTTTTTTACGAATGGTGCATTGAAGATTTTAAAATCAAACTGCATAATACAAATAATCATTTTTTTTCATGAATAAATGTATCCAAAATTTAAAATCAAACCACATAATGTTCAGCTTTAGTGTTCATGTTTAATTTAATATGAAGTAAAGCGATAAGCAAAAAAAAGAAAAAAAAATCAATTTTATGCTTCAAGCTTTCGTCGACCTATGGTGACGACAATAATAACAACGAAACATAAAAGAGGAAGAGCAGAATTAAATGAGGTCTTTTTTAAAAGAAAATTCTATATAAAGTTTTTTCACTTTTAGCAACTTTATAGAGAATTTTTAGGATTTACTTATTAATTTTAAATTAAATAATTACTTTTAAATTTTATATAAATTTTTAATTAAAGTAAAGGACCAAAGTCTACTAATCCTTCATTTTCCCGTGAGTTTTGAATCATTTAGAAGTTTTTCTAAATATGAGAAAAAAATCTTTAAAAAAAAAAGCCCGCAGGGGATTGAACCCACGCACTAAAGGAGAATTTTCCATTCCCTGTGTGCTTACCACCACTAGGCCAGTGCAACTGCATATGTCAAGATTGTTCATATTGTATATTTAAGCCTGTAAAGCAACATTTCATGTACTTATATTGTATAATTTTCCGGCGAAGGGTGTTCATCTAACCACTCTTGCTACAATATAGCTCCGCCCCTGAAACCGGAAGCTAGGTTATGGTACCAAATTGCACGCTAATCTAGATCTCATAAAGGGTGTTAGTCGATTAAGACAGCAGGACGGTGGTCATGGAAGTCGAAATCCACTAAGGAGTGTTTAACAACTCACCTACCGAATCAACTAGCCCTGAAAATGGATGGCGCTTAAGAGCGTGACCTACACTTGACCATCGGGGCAAGTACTAGGTCTCGATAAGTAGGAGGGTGTGGTGTTCGCTGTAAAACCTTGGGCGCGAGCTCGAGCGCGAGCGACCGTCAGTGCAGATCTTGGTGGTAGTAGCAAATATTCAAATGAAAACTTTGAAGGACGAAGAGGGAAAAGATTTCATGTGAATGGCACTTGCACAAGGGTTAGTTGATCCTAAGGGTCGGGGGAACCCCAACAGATAGTGCATTTCGCGCTTTCTCCAAAAGGGAATCGGGTTAAAATTCCTGAACTAAGACGTGGTAGTCGACGACAGCATTAGAAAGTCCGGAGACATCGGTGGGAGCCTCGGGAATAATTATCTTTTCTGTTTAACAGCCTGCCCACCCTAGAATTGCCTCAGCCGGAGGTAGGGTCCAGCAGCTGGAAGAGAACCGCACGTCGCGTGGTGTTCGGTGCATTCCCGGAGGCCCTTAAAAATCTGGAGGATCGAATGCCATCCATTCCCAATCCTACTCATAAATGCATCAGGTCTCCAAGGTGACAGGAACAGTCGGGGGCATTTGTATTTCATAATCAAAGGTGAAATTCTTGGATTTATGAAAGACGAATAACTATGAAAGCATTTGCCAAGGATGTTTTCATTAATCAAGAATGAAAGTTGGGGGCTCAAAGATAATCAGATACCGTCCTAGTCTCAACCATAAATGATGTCGACCAGGGATCGACGGATGTTGGTTTTAGTACTCCGCCGACACCTTATGAGAAATCAAAGTTTTCCAGTTCCGAGGGGAGTATGGTCTCAAGGATGAAAATTATAGGAATTGATGGAAGGAAACCACCAGGAGTGGAGCCTGCGGCCTAATTTGACTCAACACGGGAAAACTTACTAGGTCGAGACATAGTAAGGATTGACAGACTGAGAGCTCTTTCTTGATTCTATGGGTGGTGGTGCATGGCCGTTCTTAGTTAGTGGAGTGATTTGTCTGGTTAATTCTGTTAACAAATGATACCTCAGCCTACTAACTAGCTATGCGGAGGTATCCCTTCGCTGCCAGCTTTTTATAGGCACTACGACCTTTTAGGCTGAGAAAGTTTGAGGCAATAACAGGTCTGTGATGCTTTTAGATGTTCTGGTCTGCACTAATGTATTCAACGAGTTTGTAGCCTTGGACGACAGGCCCAGGTAATCTTTTGAATTTCATCATGATGGGGATAGATCATTGCAATTGTTGGTATTCAATGAGGAATTCCTAGTAAGCGTTAGTCATCAGCTTGCGTTGACTACGTCCCTGCCCTTTGTACACACCGCCCATCGCTCCTACTGATTGAATGATCTGGTGAAATATTTGAATCATGGAAATGTAGGTGGTTCGCTTCCCCCAACGTCGTGAGAAATCCATTAAACCTTATCATATAGAGGAAGGAGAAGTTGTAACAAGGTTTTCGTAGGTGAACCTGTGGAAGGATCATTGTAAAAACCTATACAACAAAATGACCTACAAACGTGTTTAACAACTGGGGAGTCCGTGTAGATAGTATGCTTCAGCCCTCTGCACGATTGCCTCTCCCTCATCCCTAGTGCGCGCGTCCAGCATGCGCATCGGACGACTAACGAACCCCGGCGTTGAAAGCGCCAAGGAATACTTATATTGATAGCCTGCCCCTCGCACCCCTTACGCTGCGCGCGTCAAGGGGACCTGGGCTTCTTTTATAAACAAAAATGACTCTCACTAATGGATATCTCATCTCTTGTATCGATGAAAAATGTAGTGAAATATGATACTTAGTGTGAATTGAAGAATCCCATGAACCATCGATTCTTTGAACGCAAGTTGCGCCCGAAGCTATTAGGTCGAGGGCACGTCTGCCTGGGCATCACACATCGCGTTTCCCCCTCGCATCGTGTCTTAATCATGGGGTGAGCTGTCGTTATAGGGAAGATACTAGTCTTCTGTGAGCCTCGAACTCGCGGTTGGCCTAAATATGAGTCCACGTCGATGAGCGTCATGCAAGTGATGGTTGTAACTCAACTCTCTTTGTTGTTGTGGCTACAGCCCATCATGCATTTTGACTCCAGGACCCTATTACGCTTAGACACTTCGACCGCAACCCCAGGTCAGGCGGGATTACCCATTGAGTTTAAGAATATTAATAAGCGGAGGAAAAGAAACTTACAAGGATTCCCTTAGTAACGACGAACGAACTGGGAATAGCCTAACCTTAGACTCGTGCGGCTCCATCCTTTGAATTATTATCTGAAGAAGCATCCTTAGTGGCGGAACGAGCCCAAGTACCTTGGAGGGGGGCGCTAGAGAGGGTGAGAGCCTCGTTGTGCCCAGACCTTGTTGAACCATAAGGCGCTATCTACGAGTCGGGTTGTTTAGGAATGCAGCCTAAATTGGGCGGTGAATTTCGTCTAAGGCTAAATACAGGTGAGAGACCGATAGTGAACAAGTACTGCAAGGGAAAGATGAAAAGAACTTTGAAAAGAGAGTCAAAGATTTTTTAAAATTATCGGGAGGGAAGCGAATGGGGGCCGGCGATGTGCCCTAGTCGGATGTGGAACGGCAATGAGGCGGTCCGCTGATCGGCTGGGGGCATGGACCAGCGTGGATTGGGGGGGCGTCCAAAGTTTGGGCTCTCGATACGCTTGTAAAATGCCATCTCCTCAATTATGGCAGGCAGCACACGCCTTTGGAGTGCTTCGACATCTGCGCGCTCCAGACACTAGCCCGTGGGCTCCCTATTTGACCTATCTTAAAACACAGACCAAAGAGTCTGACATGTATGCCAGTCAACGGATGAGATAATTGGTGGGATCCCCCTGAGGGGTGCACCACTGACCGACCTTGATCTTTTAAGAAGGATTCGAGTGTGAGCATACCTGTCAGAACCCGAAAGATGGTGAACTATGCTTGAGCGGGGCAAAGCTAGAGGAAACTCTGGTGGAGGCCTGCAGCGATATTGACGTTCAAGTCATTCATCTGACTTAGGTATAGGGGCGAAAGACTAATCAAACCATCTAGTAGCTGGTGTCGAGGGTATCATCTGCATTAAATATCTAATGACGCACGGGATATCTTAAGCTGGAGTCGAGGATATCATCAGTATCTAATATCTGATAACACATGAGATAGAATACGCTGACGTTGAGAATATCTCATCATGTTATGAATCAACATCTGAATACATAAAAGTAAATGATTCAAAGGAACGTCTCCAAGTCGCTATCTGAAATCGAATGACATATGAGATTTCGTAGAAATTTACAATTTGTAGGTCATCTATAGATTATATTATTTGAAATAGTATAGTGTGAAATATTACCTATGATTTGATAGCCCATAGGTCATTCGTAAGCCGCAACAACATCCTAACCAGATAGTGTGCAAGGTCACCAAAAAATTAGTAGTCTGAAGGTTATCCATAAGTCGCAACTAAATCTTTACTGGAGAATATGCGAGATGATCAAATTAATAAGTCTAAGGGTTCTTTATAAGCCGCATCATATCCAATATCCACTATGTGTAGGATTACCCAAAGACTAGCAATTTGAGAGATATCTCTAAGTCATATTGTATCCAAGGTCAGAAGATGTGCTGGAATTCCCGAGAGTTACCAATTCAAGGGATATCTGTAAGTCATCTCTTATACAAGGTCAGATAATGTGCAGGATTACCTAAAGGCTAGCAATTTAAAGGATATCTATAAGTCACCTCGTATCCAACATCAAATAATGTGTGAGATTATCCAAAGATTATCAATTTAAGGGAAATCAATAAGTCGTATCGATACAAAAGATACGCAAGACTTACCCAAGATAATATACAAAATAACCATTAGAAATAACCAGATAGGTTATCTTACAACAAGCATTATAGGTGACCAAAGGGTTACCGCGCCAACGAAAGATTGCACGATTGCAGGGACCATTCTGCATAAAGTGTCGTCAGTGACCAAAAGGGGCCTCCCCACTTTGAAGACATATTCAATCAACAAATGAGATAATTGTGCAAAAACCAAGAGTTTTTTTGTGTCTGTTATTGCAAGTTATTTCCTTCCAAACAGGTACATGAGAGGATAACTTTAAGCAATAACTCACGTGGAGATATGGTAAAAGACTACATACCTCTTTTGTGAATTATGTTTAGCATTAACACTCTTTGTTTGAAACATTGTCGAGAGCATCCGAGAGGATGACAATCTCAAATCAAAACCACAGGTGCAAATGACTCCAGATAGGATGCAACACAATGTGAAACTCTTTCTTAGCAGCAAAATGGAACATAGTCTAGAGAGGGACATCAAACTCTTTAGACGCGAGCTAAAAGATGATCGCCACCACCATCCAACCATACCATGTTAGAAGTAATATGGGCATTTTGAAATATTATGGTTTCAACTTCACCATCGGGATATTCCTAAACTCATACCGAGGGTAGACCCCCCTTTCTTTCAAATTCGGGTGACAAATCACCTAGAGTTTTGGAAATTATGTCCAGGTAAGTTCTTACCTATGGATGTGAAGGATCCCACATTCATGGTTAAGAGGTTACAAGCCTCTTTTCCGTAACTCAATCAACTTGCCATCCCTCCTGAGCCAAAGATAGTCTAAAATAAAAGACTATATTTTCTACCGATTGAGTCGAACTACAAACAATCTGATTCCATGAGTCTCGGGGATATATAGGTTGTGCTCTATGTAGAAAACTCGATTGCATTCCAACCTCTCCCCCTAAATCCCTTACTTTCCAGCTTCTCAATTTTATCAAAAACTCCAAAACCGAGATAGCTGGTGAATCTTTCAAAAATCGTGCTTTAAATCAAGCTTTATGAACTACAAGTGACCTGAATTCTCATGTAACCTGAGATATGTAGGAAACCTAATACCAAGGTCCGTCCATAACTCCAAAACTTGTGCGAAAACCATCCTCTTTCAGATTCAAATTTATGGTCGGGCAAAAATTAAGAACGTCAACCTTCTTTTACCCAGGATTACTTACATCCACCCTACACAAAGGGAGGGGGAAGTTGTTGACACCTAATTTTTTTCCTCCACGACTAGATTTAATCTTGATCTTCTTCAATTCTTAATAAAATCAAAATACGTATTTAATCCGAATAAAAGTTTTTCAAAATATATTTGTACGAAATTTTCTCATTTTAAGTAGCGATTATATTATCGTGTTCAATTATATGATATTGCATGATTTGATTACTTAAATATTTATTCTATGGAATATTGAATTTTAATTAAGGATTATTTTGAAAAATAAATATAATAACTAAAATCTTGATTTAAATATAATTTATTCTCAAAGATAATTTATTTGTATAAATATGTGTTTGATTTTTATTAAAATCAAGAATATCGGGAATAAAGGAAGAATTAATTCTTATCAAATTTTAATTTAATTTAATCAACCTATTAAATTTGATCATAATTGAACCTAAATTGACTACAATTACATTGCAATTGGCCAATCGACTTTTAATTTGGTCAAAGTTTAAATAGAATGGACTAAGTCTTAATTGAAATTATTTTTTATTGAGATTATTGTTTCTAAAATAATTTCAAAGATTACCAAATTCTTTATTTAATTAGGGCTATTAACCCAATTAAATCTAATTGGGATTATTTTAACCCCAATTAATTTAATTGGAGTTGTTAAATAACCCCAATTAAAACTCAATACCCACATAGCCCAATCCAACAAATAACAACAACAATTCAGCATCAACATGACCAAACATCCTCCACAACAACAGCCTCAATTGGCCCAAACATATCAGCCCAACTCCTCATCTTTTTCCCCAGACCCGTTCCAACTTAACCCATAACAGGCCTAAGATAAAATATGACCCAGTCTAGCCCACCCCTAATCTTCCCTGTTCCTTACAGCAGCAACAACAACAACATTCGGCAAAAATAAATGACCAAAGAAAACAACAATCTCAAGCAACTCATGACCCAAAATCCATCCAAATCGACTAGAAACCCATCCAAATCGATCTAAATCCATCGACCTAGCCCCAACCCAGAAAGAACCAAACTCAACCTACTCCATCACACATGAATTCATGAAAGAAAATCCTAGGAGCTTTTAGAAATTGATGAGTTGGCTCATCTAATGTTCAAATCTCAAAATTCTCAGATAGAGTTGTACGAATTCGTACATAGGTGAAGATTTTTCTTTGGCTCTTGAAGATTATTATTTCTCCTTAATTTCTATTAGTTAGATTGTGGAATTTACCACCGGTTTTGGTATGATCTGTTAGGGAAAAAACTTGGTCTTGAGTTTCAATTTAGAATTCCCTTTTGAAAAATTCCCCAAATTGCCCTCTATTTGCTTCTTCCCACAACATTCAAAGCTAAGGAAATACCTCTATTCCTCCTCTCTATAAACAACTTACTATTAAGAGAAAAGTTGTTGAATAATTTTTTGAGAAAAGTCAGATAAAAAAAAGGGAGAAAATTTTGAGAGAAAACAGTTTCTTTTTTAGTAAAAGATTTTTTATTTTGTTCATCTTTTCAAAATTTGGTCGATTAATCAGAGGTTCCTAAATTGATAACATACATATCCGGTGGTGGCACATCTCGATGTTAGCTCATTATTCTATTTTGCTTCCCTGGAAGAGGTAAACGTACTCTTGCCCCTTTAATTTCCCCAGTAGAGGTTGTAAAGGCCGTAGGATTTGTATGTGATACAAATTGTTATGCCGCTTGTTTAAATAGATGTTCCCCCCTTGCTGTAGTGATTTTGTTTTGGTAGCTCTTTCCGTTTGGGTTTATTGTCCATGCTGTTACCGTCGATGTTATCTGTTTTCATTATGATAGTGAATATATTCTGAAATATAGTACTTGTTCATATGTAAGATAGCCAAGTTTATTTAAGCTTTGAAGGCTTTTGATGTCCCTATCCGATGATAATATCTTTGCTGGTGTTAGCCCATTTTTGTTTAAACCTGTCCTTGATATTTTTACCTGTATATATATGCCCGTTGTGCTTGAATATGTAAACGGACTTCATGGTCTGACATAGTATCTCGTATTGATCCTAATAGTAGCCTAAAGATAGTAGTAACTGTACGATTAAATTTGAATTATGGAAATTAATTTGTCAAATTCATTTGTTGGAGTATTTCATATAATAATCTATTATCTTCTCTCCAGTCAGTCTAAATAGGTTCTGTTTGTTTTTGGACTTGATTCCTTCCCTGTTTAGTTGGCTCTTTTAATATCCATGGTCATTTAGTTCTGGTTGTCGCTATTTTTTGACAGAAGTTTTGCATATAACTGTTGAAATTTCACCTCTTTTGAATGATGTTTTCCAGCAGTATTGTTGCTTTAAAGAAAAGTCCTTTCGGAGTTTATGATTCTTCAAAGTGGTGTCATATACTTAGAAATTCCTTGAATTTGTTTTTCTATTAACTCTTCTGTGAAGTTATTAGTTGAGCAATGCAAACAATGTCAGAGGTAGCCATGTATATATTAGGTTTGGATTTGTAAAAGTCTTATTTGTGCATCATTCTAATAAGTGCCTAATCGATCATTTCTTTTGTTAAGGCGTTCTTTATCAATTCTTCTTTCTTCTATTTCTAAAAGATTCTCATTTGAAGTTTCAATATGTATATGGATAAAGCTTATTTGCTTCTGTCTGAAATATCAAAATTGACTTCCCCAAAGTATGGCTTTACTTCCAAGAATGAACCTTTGATTGAACTAAATAACTTCCGCCTAGATACTTATGGTATTTTCCCTTTGATTGGTATTCTCAAATTTGGGTTCATCTTATCTCCACTTGATTAAAGTGACTATTCCAAAGCATAACATTCTCTGCCTATGTGCTTTTGAATCTATTTTACCATTTTTGAGGAATGTTAGATTAGATAAAATATAAAATGCATTGTTTTGGAATATTGCCTTTCACTGTCAAATTGATATGAACATGTCCTGTTGTTTTTCTGATCGGCTTTTGATCATTTAATAACTATGTCATGTTACTGTCTATAGTTAACTATGTATTAACTTTCTTCATATTTTCCATGGTTGATCATATAATAACCATCTCTTATTTTTTTTTATTGATCATATGCTGACTTCCTTTACTTTTCCTCCTTTTCTTTTTTATTTTATATGTATTAATATGCTTTACTTTTACTTTTCTTGCATGGAAATCATTTGAGTCCTACAAGGACTTTTTCCCTTCGTATATCCATTATGGTCCAATGGGGCCCATCTTTCGATTCAAACCCTGAAAGAAAGTCTAAACGAGCCACATGGCATACAAGGAGTCGAAAGAAGAAGAATGAGTTGAAGTATCATCCTTGAAGTGGCAAAGAGACTCAGAAGTATCATTCTTTATTCATTCATTCATTTGGGCCTCAAAGATAAAGTTGTACTTAATACAGGTGAAGCAATACTCGAGCCGAAGGTTCAAGGAAAGTAGCTTAGGACATGTTATGGGCCGAACGCCTTATTAGATTAGGACAGGTTTCGTTGATTTGGGCCCAATGGCCTAAATCGTTTACTTTCCCTTCCCTTTCCCCTTTTATGTGTTTATTTGCTTATTCATTATATTTAGACTTAGTTAAAATCTCTACTAAGTCGCCTAAATCTATTTTACACAAGTCTCTTCTAAAACTCAATCACTTTTCAACAAATCAATCTTTTTTGAAGTTAGTCAAAATACATTTTCAAACAGTCTGGATAACCGCAAGTTAGTGGACGTTTTCGATGCCTTAACACCTTCCTAAAACGTTAATAGGAATCGCTTATCTAGAATATCTAGCTTAAACATTTTTTCTTTTTTGGATCATTTAAAGTAATAAAAGTTTCTTAATTCCTTTTCAAAACTAAGTGGAGACTCTCTAAATAAGACAAAAATTTTCGCAAAATAGAAATGGTGACTCTGTTGGGGATATTTAACTAGGTTCTAACCAAATAGTTGAATTTATCTTTTGACTAACTGTTTAAATTACTTACGTGTTTATGTGTTTCGATTTTGCAGAATTTAATTATTGCATTTCATGGCATGTTCCTGCATTGATTATTATATTGTTGTGAGGTTTCGTGGATGTCCTGGCCCCTGTTGTTCAATTCCAAATAAAATGTTGGAAACACAACAGTTTATCGGTATATTAGGCGGTCGGAGGCTGTTCGTGTTACCAAACTCAAGTTGTCTGCTTGGGAACCTATGTTCAAACCCACTCTAGACACCTAGGATAGAGCTAAACGAAAACCCTCTTTTAGGCATAAGCCTAGGATGATCCAATACCCGAAAGGGGTATTGGGCCCATTATAAAACTTGCCCTGCGTCTATTGACCTCGAGTTAATTAAATATGAATAATATTTAAGTGTTAAAGAAATATATGTTTGTTTAATCCAATCCATTATCCTTTGGGGGGTCAAGAGAAGGCTTGCATTGTTTACTTTTGTGTAAGGATGCCTCAATCATACAATAATTAAGGAAAGAATTGGAGCAAGCCAAGAAAGAAATTGATAAATTTGGACAATTTCATCTAGAGCACAGTTACACGAAAATCGCTTAATCATCAATGGATGTCGCCAATGGCAAAAAGTGGACAAAGTTAAGAGGGCGGAGGCCGATAGCAGAGCATTCAGGAACTAGTATTTCCTATCCCCTGCATGGGACATTATTCTTTTTCTTATGTTATTTTCCCTTTTTCTAAAGATTGTATCACTTTTTATACAACGTTTGTAGACATTTATGTCATTTATTTTTACCTCTGAAGGTTTTTAGGGGATAATGAATTGGTTTTAAAAAGCCTATATTTCCTTCAAATACATTAGGCCAACTCTTGGCTCAAAAGGGTCACCCAATTAGGATGCACGTTTATTACAATATGTTTGTGTGATATAAATGCTTATGAACTTATACGTGCTATGTTGATTCGAATCAAAGGCGAATTGATCCAATCTTCACTTTCCACAAAGCATCTCTAGGCAGAAATATACCCCACTATTCAAAAATTCGACCAAACGTACTCCAAGTCTCTCAAGTTTCTCAGAAAAGTCCACAGTCATTCTTAAAACTTCCAAAATGATCGCTACCGTTTTAGGAAAGTTGACTTTAGAATCAGAAAAATCCATTATAGTTTCAAACTATGTAGGGCCTGATTTCTCGTCTGTGAGATACGGAGACAGCCTTCCTGCCCAGCCCATGTCTTCAAAAGCTCTGTCGTCCTCCATTTTTTCTTTGAAAGAAGTAATAAGGTCAAAAAGTAGAAAAGTTAAACCTTCCTGATAAATTCCACCTATCCATATCATTGAGCAAAATCCTGTTCATTGAAATTCTCGAGTCATCATTATTTTATGGATTAATTCTCATGAGATGAGAAACAACTCTATGTGTTTACTTCCTACTTTATCATTTTTCTTTGCTTATTACTAAAGAAATCTAAGTCATCAGCCTTTGAGTTGTTTTTACTTTGCAGGTAATAGAAACTAATCTGTGTTGGCACAAAATGGCCCTAGTTTACTAGATCAAAATAAATAAGAGATCCCCTTCTTGGCTATTATTTCATTATAGGAAAAGTAAAATGACTAGTAGTAAAACTGGACTCTACCAATCATTTTTCAAACCTATAAATGATGGTCTCGAGGATGGGATAAGGAAAATTCGAGGGAAGAATTTTCCAAGACAACCGAGATTATGGAAGATTAATTGGAGGAAACATTGTTGAATTGGACCTCTACTCAACCCGTGACTCGTCGCCCATCATACAACAATAACTTAAAACTTGCCATTGTAATGTCATGTCAAGAAGCAAAATAATGGCAAATACAAGACAATAGCCTTAGAATAGTCAACAGAAGAGTGAAAGAGTTCGAGAATTGAAATAAGCCCAACCTAGAGGAGCCCTAGTCCTACTTGAGATGGATGATCAAGAGTGGACCAAACCAATCGATTCTGATGTAGTAAAGAGATACTATCTTTGAAGGAGATTTTAGTTTTTATTTCCTTGGCTTATTTGTAATCGCTTTCATGATATATCTATTTTATGATGTGTAATTTCCTAGAATCCCTTCCTTTCATATACGAACTATGTTTGACCTGATTCCTACTTCAACAGGATACGTAGGCGCCCCAACGACTCGGTCATGTAACCCCAGGAAATGGAAACTAGGGCAGAATTTTGAGAAGGAATCTCAAAAATTCATAGGAGAAATATCATCATCCAACAAAGAGAATGAGGACTAAAAAGGGCTTCAGATCCTCTCAAGTTGAGATCATCTCAAACAACTTTAAACTGGGGTTGAAATTTTTACAAAGGCCTCAAAATTTCCACCAAGAACTGGAATATATTTCAAATTCCCCATCACCATAGGTCAAAGTTAAAATTTTGAAGTCACTAGCTACGACAAAGGCTAGGTAGACTCAATCTCAGGCTATGACAGAACTGTTTGAAGAACCCTCCAACAATGATGATGAGTTTTGGAAATTCTCCATCAGATATAGTTAAAACTAAGAGGAAAACGTTTGTTGAAGCTAGTACATGACATGAATAACAGAGATTTTCTAAATCTTTTACAGAATTTTTAAAACTATTTTTAAAATTTAAAACTACTTTCAAATATCTATGCAAATATTTTTAATTAGTGATTGCCTAGGCATCTACTGGGATGGGGATCCGGGTGGAAGTTCCAACACAATGGAGCACCAGAAAGATGGTAAGGAGCAAACCAATGATCGAAGGTGGTCAACATGGAGTAGTTTTACTCAAAACTAATTATTTTTGTATGGATGCAGGGATCTATACATGAAAATAAGAGCCCTTTTCAAAAATACCCTAGCAAGTTGGTATCCACACCCGAGAACATAATGCTCAAGAACGATATTTTTAGGTAGCCCCAAAAATGGGTTTAATACCCATTTATCGACGGCCTTTTGAATTGTCTATCTCATTTCTTGAGATTTTGAAGGACAAATAAAGACATCTTATCTTCTTTTTTGATATTTTATTTAGAATTTTTCTAAAAAATAGTCGCTAGCAAAAGCGACTTTGTGTCTACTAAATATTTACCTTGAGCGCAGGTATATTCAAGGGAGGTTGCATAATAAATACAATAATAAAAGAATCACTCAATAGGAGGAAGAGCGGAAAGTCATCCTCAAAATTCACCTTGAAGCAAAGCAACGGTGTTAGGGTAATCCCCATACAAGGGTTTTTCCCCATTTACTTGCATCCAGTGGATTTTCTATTTAATCATTTCTTCAAAAAGAGAAGATTAATAGCAGAATAAACCATTCAAATTATGATGCTCAAAATTTGTCATTAAACTATCATAAAGCTTGACTTTGGTCGCCAGTGAGAGCGATATTGTGTCTACTAATTGTCTACCTTGAGTATAAGTACATGCAGAAAGCATGACGCAGACAAACGAACTCAGGTGAAACTATTTTCAAATCACCAAAAGAACCATTTCATATCATCTCATTGGTGAGAGGGCCATTGTATCCAATATTTGTTGACACACGAGATATCATACGTTGGCGTCGAGGATATCATCACTTAATATCTTTTGACACACGAGATATCATATGCTGGCATCGAGGATATCATTATCATTAATATCTGTTGACACATGAGATATTAGATGCTGGCATCCAGGATACCATCATCTAATATCTGTTGACACATGAGATATCATATGCTGGCATCGAGGATATCATTATCTAATATCTATTGACACGCGAGATATCATACACTGGCATCGAGGATATCATCATCTAATATCTTTTGACATGCAAGATATCATACGCTTGTGTAGAGGATATCATTATCATCTAATATCTATTGACACACACGATATCATACGCAGGCATCGAGGGTATCATCTACATTAAATATCTGATGATGCATGAGATATCATATGCTGGTATCGAGGGTATTATCTGCATTAAATATGGTAGCATGTATACCATATTCAGACAGTTTGTAGCTTCCAGTCAACAGGTGACGAGTCCTCTTGATTCAAGGGCTCGAGTCAGTCATATAGTTTGAGTAGTATTTTACTTTTATTCATTCAGTCATATTGATTTGGGATAGTTAGGGGTCATGTCTAGGCTACCTATAGTCAATACAAGTAGAGGCTTCATAGACAGTCAGTAGAATTAATATATTTAATTCCAGAGCAGAGTTGTAATCATTTTAATTTAGTTCTGTGTTGATCAGATTCAGAAAAGAGTCATCTTCTGCTTATTTTGTTTAAATTTATGTATTTTATTTAGTTGCTTATGAGTTATGCTAGTATAAGGGTTAGCTTGGGGTCACTTCTGTCCCTAAGCACCATGTGACGACTAAGGGATAGTCTCAAGTCATTAAAAACTTTATATCAGAGCACAAGATTCAAGTGTCTTAGGGTGTCTGTGAAGCCGTGTCTAGTAGAGTCTTACGGAACGGTACGGAGACATCTATATTTTTCTTCGAGAGGCTACGAGACAATTAAGAAAAGTTTTCTTTCTTCCATACTCTAGATTGTGCAGTAAAGTTGTTCTCTTAGAAATTCCTGTCTACTCGTGTGTTACCCCAAAATTCCTCGTCTATGACTTATTCTTGAGATAACATGATTAGCCAATTCCAAAGGGCTTGAGAGGAGCTCTCTAGTGTGTCATAAGTCCATTAAGTTGAAATTTATGTCCTTATCCTTATGAGTTGTTTAGTTAAGATAGAATTAGATATGTACTCAGATTGCCCATTGACCCTTTTAATACTAATAATGCTCATGAGAGGAGATAGTATGAACCTAGACTGTTAAATAAAATATGCATTCAAGAGGTATTATGAACTTCAGTGTTATGATTTATGAATAGTAGAACCCTATTATAGTTGGAAGTATGGGTATAGAAGAGTAGTGGCAAGAAAGTGGGAATGGCGATTGGTAGAAAGTATAGAGATAAACTTAGGCATATTGTCCAGTTTTGTTAAGGTGATATGTCCTTACGTGCTAGTTTAGTGGAAGGCAGAGAAGGAGTTATTAGTTAAGGTGACTTGTTATTTGCTTGAAGTACGGAAGGAGTTATTGATGATATTTATGGTGATTGAAAAGTATAGGATATTAATGAAGTATTTGGTGATTGAGTATCGTTAATTTAGGCGTATGGAAGGGAAAAGGTAAATAGTAGTGATGTGTAGAAATAGTATGTGCTAATGGATTATAATGAGATAGGTCATATGATTTTGACTAATTACTATTATTATGAAGATCTAGTGGACTAGAGTTTCTTGATATTTAATTTTATAGCTTCCAAGTGAGAATTGTATGTAAGGTGGGTTGTTAAATCATGTTTAGCACTAGACATTAAGTTTGAACAATTGATGGTCGTCAAGGTGAATGTAATGATTTCTTGGTTAGTGGTGCTATTTATATGGAAGTGATTTAGTAAGCTTGAACAACATGTGCAAGATTTTGAGTCCATTTTAATTCGTAATTAAATATGATGTTGTATGTATGATGAAGAAGTATGCCCAAGGTGATATGGGGTTGCATTATCTTCTAAGGTTATTATGTGTTGTGTGTGGATAGTAGTACTATTAAGTTGCTAAGAGGAAGGAGACTAGTTATATAGTATATGATGTTCTTAATGGCTAAGTTAAGGAGCTGAGTTATGGATAGATAATGTTGAGCCTTTTTGGTATGATCTTGATTCTCATGGTTTAGAAATATAAGTTTAGAGATGCGATATTAATAGATAAGCAGTATGGTTTACTAAAGGTTGGAGATATTCGTGTTAAGTGTTAGAATCTAAGTTTGAATCTTTGAAGATTGAGCGAATAGAAATGAGAGTTGAAGCTCTAGAAGGTGTGAACTCAAGATGTGGTGATACTTATGAAGAATCTAGGTTAGTAAGTGTTCAAGATATTATATGATGATTAATGGGGCTATAGAAAGATAGAGTTGTACCCCAAAAGGAAGTATTAAGAGTATGTTTTACACTTTCAGGTGTAGTCTTTCAGAGTAAGTTTGTTATTTGCGTGTATCATTGTGTTCCCGACTCTAAAGTGCAGTGAGTGTAGTCTAGTTTTGATTTTAGTAAAGGGTTTCTTAGACTTAGAATGATGGCTTAAAGCTAAGGGGGAGATGATATAATGAGTGACCAAGTTAAGCTCTCAGATTTTAGTAGCGATGCCAGTATGTTATAGAACATCAAAGAGTAGGGGTGAGACTCAACCCATTCTTATTTCAGTATTGATATTTTAGTTATCCCAATATCTACTCATTCATTACGTGTTAGTTCTATGATCATAATTCATTTTCGTATACGTAATAGAGGATTATGTACTCTCCCAGTTCCTAGTATGAGGTGTTCCAGTTTATTCAACAGTTGGAATCATATTCCATAAAGTTATGAACTCCAAAATTCAGGTCATGCAACTCATGACTTATGCACTTATGCTTTATAGCATGTTCAGTTCCAGCACTCAGGCAACACTCTTAGCGATCAGTAAAATTTAGATTTATATTATGTATGTCCACAGATTAGATCTCTTTAATGAATCAATGTTATGAACACTCTATTCCCCAAGCCTCGGTAAAGTGTTAAGTTATGCTTGGTATCTCTTCATGTTTTAGGCCCTCGTATTCCAACCGTTCAGTGACCTTTACTAAGGTTAAGATAGTGATGATGAACAATTGCATAGATGGGAGAGAGTAAATATGTTATATTGGGAGAGATGGTTGTATGCCAGTTTATGTAAGTCTAGAAATGAAGAAATATTGAGATGCAACTTTTTATGTATGACTTGGTTAGTTGAGAAAATTTTATGTGTGCCTTATTAAGAATAGTGCATGGAAGTTGTTATTGATAGAGGTGTTAGAGAATACGAGAAAGATACTCTTATAGGTATTCATTTATAAGAGCATATGTGGTTATAAAGATTGGCTTGAACGTCATGTTGGAGTATAAGAGGATAAGTGTATGGTGCATTAATGAATTTCTAGTAAGAGGTTGAATTTAGTTATTAAAGTGATAAAAAGAATCATCCTAGAGTGAGTTGTTATAACAATGCTTGGGGTATTGAATCCATGGTTCAGACTAGTATTATGGTGTTATGTCCAGTACCTCATGATTCTGAGTTAGGCCCGACCATAATGAGAGGATTTAGTTCAGTTTAGACATTCGTAGGCGGAATTATCAATACATGTGAAAATTATAAGTTAAATCAAGCGAGTATGGTATTTAAAGAGGGATATTATAGGAGAGGGAGTATTTGAAAAGTGTTGCTAAGCTTGAAAGTAAGAAGTTGCACTGCTTAAGGCCTAGTAATTCTATCCTAGCTTATGATTTATGGGTCTATGTTCTATGCTATAGGGTGATAACAATGTTGTGATTTCTTATTCAGATGTTTTATTCAGATCATGACCAAAGTTCTTTACTCCCTAATAACATTAGAAATTTCCTAGAAAAATGTTGAAGAGATAGTCCATCTGGGTATGAGCATTCAGTATGATTCATTTTGTATAGCCAACAATCCAGTTTAACAGTTAGACAGACAAATTTCTATAGTTTTCCATCTTTCAATTTAGTCTAGTCTTACTACATGAAATTTCATGAGTATGGCCATTTCAAGAGGTAGTTTATTCGTATCCAGGTAAATTGTGAATTCAACTCAGTATATACATTAGGCATCAGTTTTAGATTTAGATATCTAGTCATGATTTAGTTCATAAGAATTCAGTGAATGATCTTAGTTTTCTGAGCATCCCAACTCAGACAATGTAATACCTATTGTATGATCCTAGCCTCGTTGTCTGTAATACCTTGTTCTTATACTTAGCTTGAAATTATCCTAAGTAAGTTAGAAACTTACTTTGAAAGATGAATCCACTTTTATATATGTGGAATTTTTAAGATTTTGACTTTTTGTCAAGTGGGAAATTGAATTAGCTTTCCAACGATACCAATTTGGTCCAAATTTGGTATCAGGGTAGAAAGTTATGGTCGTTTTACAAAAAGTAGTCAAATCTGCCCAAGTGCGATGATGAGAGCTGACGGACCGTCACCAAAACCATTGCAGTGGAGGCAGTGAGACCACCTTCTGCCTAAGGGTGACGGCTCAGGCCGATGGACCATCGAGCTAGCGATGGACCATTGCCCAAGCTGTCACAGCAGAGGAAGTGAACCCCTATTCTGCCCAAGTGCGACGGTCAGGACTAACAGACCATTGACCCAGCGATGGACCATCGCACCCACTGTTTCATAGTTCGTTCAATTATTTTAAAGTCATTTTTAAAAGGGTATTTGGGTCTTTTTCCACCTGTTTTAACCCCTATTTATATTAGACCAAGTCTCATAAGTTCATTATCCATCTACAACATCAAATTAGGGTTTTCACTCAAAGATAATCCCTAAGAACAAGATCCAAATCATTCTTCAAGAAACTAAGAAATTCCAAGTTCTTCAAGTCCAAGAACTTCAAGAAACTTACAATCCAGGTATGTCATGTGTTGATTTATGGGTTCCTTTCATCCATGAAGCTCAAGAATCTCTTTTCAAAATCCAAGATTTGTATATTTATGAATGTTCAAGATTTAAATTGAATTAAAATTCATGTTCATGATGTTGTGGGTTTTTTATTCATGTTTGAAACTACATATTCCAATGATTGACCCTAGGATGTGGTGATTTGCATAATAATCATAATAACCCCTTAAATTTAAACGTTGATTGATGTATCCATGATTATTAGATGTGTTGATGACTGTATAACAAAAGCATGCTCCCCATGTGTTTGATTAAATGTCTATGTTAAGGAAAAGTGCCATACTAGTATAATAATATGAAATCCCCATTCATGTACAAGTTCATACATGTCAAGTGTTTGATAAATTACCTAAGTCAATGAATTATGGATATATGTGTAACCTTTGTGGTGCTTTAGAACTTCAACTTCATGAAATCTCCAACTTATTAATTATGGATTGTGATGTTGGTTATGTATTCAAGAAAGTCATGCTTTGTCAATTTCACACTATCGAGTCCTAGGGGTACTTGTACCCAAATATTTAGCTGTGTGCCAAGATCCAGTGTCATGTTTTCAAGATACTCTCAGTCGAGCCATGTTCATAAAAATTCAGTCAGTCATGTGACTCAGGAAAAACTCAGTAAGCTCAGTAATCTCAGAAATTCAGTAATCTCAGTAGTATTTCGTCAGTCAATGGAACTCAATTAATTCAGTCCAGTTCAGTTCAGTAATCCATGTTCTGTGTCTATTCAGATGGGCGTAGGAATTAGCACCAAGTGAAACCAAGGATAGGAACACACACTGTTAGATGAAGGTGTGATTCTTAGAAGTTATCTTTGCATTCCAGAATAATGTAGCCAGCATACGTTGAGACATCAATACTATTAGATGAGGATTGATGAGGTGGATAAACACTATCAAATGAGGGTCCCACCATTCTCTATTGGGGACACTGTCAGCTAAGGGTCACCCACAGCTTGTCCTTACCAGTGGCGCGGTATTGATACCCTTCTAATTGGGGTTACAAATTGGACCCCAACTCAGATATAATGCATTATTCGGGGCATGTCGGTTAGATGACTACTTTCCATAGTTTCAGTTACAGATCAGGATTATCAGCTACAGTCATTCAGTCTCAGTAAAAGAACTCAGATAGTTCTTCATATTTCAGGACTGCCATATATAGTCAACTCAAAATAGTACTAAACTCAGCTAGTTCCATCAGAACCTATACTATCAAATACAGTCGCTTAGTATCAGTTATTTTAGTTATACAGCTATCAGTATCTCATGTTATTAGTACTTAGAGTCAGTAATCATGTTATCATGAACTCAGTTACAGTTATTATGTATTCATACATGTATTCTCATGCTTATGTTATTCAGTCAGTTAGTATAGTTCATGAATGTGAACCATTTGCATTCATCCTACCTCACATGCATACCAGTACATTCTATCATAGTGACACATTTGCGCTATGGTGTTTTATTCCATAGGTTCAGAAGTATGATCTCCAGAGCATCAGTAGCATTTCAGTCTCAGCAGTTAGAGTTAGAAGTGAGTCCTCATCCTTCGAGGAAATATCCATTACTTTATTATCTTATTAATTAATTTATTTCAGTAGTTGGAGTTAGTTGGGGACATGTCCCATCAACTCCTTATTTAGATAGTTTAGTTAGTTAGAGGCTTTTTAGATTAGCATGTTCCGATAGTTATTTCAGTTGTTTTCAGTATTTCATACCCCACCCAAATGTTATATTTTAATAGATATTATGTATCAGTTTTGAACCTTACGGCCTTACATCCTTTCTTTCCATATTTATACAATATATTATGCAGTATTCAGGTGTAGATATCAGTCATGGGTTAGCTTGTGGTCCTTCAGGGGTATGAACACCGTGTAGCATTTTGAGTACCAGATTCAGGGCGTTACAAACTTAGTTTAAACTTAGTTTCAGAGCCTAAGGTTCAATAGTTTCCTAGGAAGTCTAAAAGCTGCATCTAATAGAGTATTGTACATGGGAGTGTTGCGCATCACATTTATGTACAGGAGGCTATAAGATGTTTTAGGAAAAATTTCCCTTTTTTAGTATTCATGTCATGCCAGTGAGCATAATCTCAAGTAAATCTCTCAGTTTGGTCTAATTCATTTTCCCCTTTTCTTCTTCAGAACATGCCTCCTAAAAGAAGAAATGGGAATCAGCCAGCCCCTCAGCCCGAAGATCCTTTGGTCGAACATGTTTCTCATGCAGAGTTCAGAGCTACATTCACTACTCCTACTCATTTAGTTGCTACTCAGAATGAACGACCAACTATCATTCTGGCCAACCTAATGGCCAATTCAGCTGTAGGCAGGATTCGAGACGTCACCCAAATGAATCCTCCATCCTTTCTTGGGTCTAAGTCAGATGAGGACCCTCAAGAATTTTTTGATCAAGTTCAGAAGGTTATAGATATCATGTGGGTTACTTCTAGTGAGATTATGGAGATAGCTGCATATCAGTTGCAGGATGTTGCTTACACTTGGTTTAACTGGTAGAAGTTAGAAAGGCCAGATGATGTAGAGCCTATTGAGTGGGAGGAGTTTGTCACCGCATTCTTAGATAGATTCTTTCCCCAAGATCTGAGAGAGGCTAAGGTTTTAGAATTTCTCAACCTCAGGTAGGTAACATGACGGTGAAAAAGTATTCTCTTAAGTTTATGCAATTAGCCAAATATACCCTTCATGTTGTTGCAGATAGTATGGCCATGATGAGTAAGTTTGTTTCTGGGGTGAATGATAGTGTGGTCAACGAGTGTAGGTTTGCGATGTTGAATAGTGACATGAATTTAGTCAGACTTATGACTCATGCAAAGAAAACAGAGGAGCAAAATATTAAGATGAGAAAGAAGTATAATAAGAGCAAAGACATGTAGTTTCAACTTTGCTCAGCCCAAATCACAACGAGGAAATCGTTCTCAGTTTCATCCTAAGTCATCAGTTCTTGCTCCTTCTTCAGCCAGTGCTCCAGCTCCTAAGTTCAGGGATGGTAATAGAGATAGGGCACCAGGCATTGAGTATCAGGGTAGTGTCAGGAATGCCCAAACTAATCCCCTTTGTCAGACTTGTGGTAAGAACCACAAGGATGCTTGTAGAGCTGGTAGCGATGTCTATTTTAGATATGGCAAGCTAGGACACAGAGCTAGAGATTGTCCCCAGTCAGGCTATCAGGGTCAGTATAACTGTTCCTCAGTCCAGTCTAGTCGCCCGAATCAGCAGGGTGCCACTTCCAGCGCTACTAGTGGGCAATGCCTAAATAGACTTTATGTTCTCCAGTCCCGATAAGATCAGGAAAATTCTCTTGATGTGGTTATTAGCACGTTATAGATCTTTCATGTAAATGTTTACACTTTGCTAGATCTAGGTGCTTCCTTGTCTTTTGTTATTCCTTATATAGCAGTTGATTTAGGGTTTAGTCCTAAAATTCTAGCAGATCCCTTCTCAGTCTCTAAACCAGTGGGTAAAACCATCATATCCCGACGGGTATACAGAAACTGTATGATGATGGTATCTTAGAAAATCACTTCAACAGACTTAGTCGAATTAGAGATGACTAATTTTGATGTCATTCTCGACATGGATTGGCTTCCTTCCTGCTATGCCACTGTCAACTGCAGAAATAGAGTGGTCCAATTTTAGTTTTCGAATAAACCTATCCTAGAGTGGAAGGGTAATACTTTAACTTTCAGAGGTCAGCTTGTTTCTTACCTTCGGGCATGGAAAATGATATCTAAAGGAAGTGTCTATCATTTTGTCCGAGTTATGGACACTAGTTCTGAAACTCCCAGTCTAGAATCAGTCCCAATCATGAATAAATATTCAGATATCTTTCCCAAAGATCTTCCAGGAATTTCTCCCGAAAGGGAAATCGACTTTGATATTAATCTTCTTCTAGATACCCAACCTATATCTATTCTTCCATACAGAATGGCACCAGTAAAACTCAGAGAATTGAAGGAATAATTGAAGGATCTCTTAGATAAGGGATTCATCAAACCTAGTGTATCTCTATGGGGTGCACCAGTCTTATTCGTGCGCAAGAAAGATAGTTCTCTTAGAATGTGTATAGACTACCGTTAGCTCAATAAAGTCACGGTGCCAGCTATTTTTCTTCCCAGAATGTGTATAGACTACCACTTCCCAGAATTGATGACTTGTTTGACCAATGTCAGGGTGCCAGCTATTTTTCTTCCGAAAATAGTTTTTCGTACTTGGTATTGTCTCTAAGAATTCTTAGTTAGGTCATTTGGTCTTACCAACGCCCTAACAGCTTTCATGGACTTGATGAACCATGTGTTTAAGCAGTACTTGGATGTGTTCATCATAGTCTTCATAGATGACATCCTTGTTTATTCCCACAGTAAGTATGATCATGTAGACCATATCAAAATAGTATTGCAGACTCTCAGAGATCATCAGTTGTTCTCCAGATTCAGTAAGTGCGAGTTTTGGCTAAGGTCAGTAGCATTCATTTTTCATAATGTTTTCGGTGATGGCATTAGGGTTGATCCTCAAAAGACCCAAATAGTAAGAAACTTGCCCAGACCTGTCTCTCCATTTGATATCAGAAGTGCCTTGGGTTTGGCTGGCTATTACAGATGATTTATTGAGGGATTTTCTTCTATTGTATCCCCTATGTCCAGATTGACTCAGAGGAAAGTAATGTTTCAGTGGTCAGATCCTTGCGAGAAGAGTTTTTAGGAGTTGAAAACTTGACTTACCTCAGCTCCAGTCTTATCTCTTTCAGATTGTCCAGATGGGTTCGTAGTGTATTGTGATGCATCCAGAGTAGGTTTGGGTTGTGTCCTCATGCAGTATAGTAAGGTCATTTCCTACGCCTTCAGACAACTTAAACCCCATGCGAAAAATTATCCTACTCATGATCTTGAGTTAGCAGCCATAGTTTGTTCTTTGATAATTTAGAGGCCTTATCTATACGGGGTTCAAGTAGATATGTTCACAGATCATAAGAGCCTTCAATATGTCTTTTCTCAAAAAGATCTTAATCTTCATCAGAGAAGGTGGTTAGAGTTCTTGAAAGATTATGACATAAGTGTCCTTTATCATCCGAGAAAGGCCAACGTCAGGGTCGATGCTCTCAGCAGAATGTCTATGGGTAGTGTTGCTCATGTTGAGGACAGTAAGAAGAAGTTAGCTCAAGAAATCCATCATCTTTCTAGACTAGGCATTCACTTAGTCGATTCAGAGGAGGGTGACATATGGGTTCAGAGTAGTTCAGAATCATCTCTAGCTTTTGAGCTGAAAGAAAAGCAAGATAGAGATCCCAGTCTAGTCAAGTTGAAAGAGTCAGTCAAGGATAAAAAATTAGAGGTTTTCTCCCAAGGGAGAGAAGGTGTATTACGTTGTTAGGGCTGTCTGTATGTTTCAGGGTTAGATCACTTAATGCAACGAACTCTTGCAAAAGCGCATGGTGTGCACTACTCTATTCATCCAAGGGCCACTAAGATGTACCGTAACTTATGGGAGATCTATTGGTGGAGTAGGATGAAGAGAGATGTTGGAGAGTTTGTGGATAAGTGCTCTACATATCAACAAGTTAAGATAGAGCATCAGAATCCTAGTGGGTCTATGTAGGAGTTCAATATTCATACTTGGAAGTAGGAAGAAGTGCTCATGGATTTTGTGATGGGTTTACCTCGTACTCATCGCCAGCATGATTCAGTTTGGGTCATTGTAGATAGGATGACCAAACAGCTCATTTTCTCTCATTTCATACCTCTTATTCAGCCGAGGATTACGAAAAACTCTACATCAGAGAGTTGATCAAATTGCATGGTGTTTCGTTATCTATTATCTCAGACAGAGGTACCTAGTTCACCTCTCATTTATGGAAAGTATTCCAAAAAGTTCTTGGTACCCAAGTTCATATCAGTATAGCTTTTCATTCTCAGACAGATGGTCAAGAAGAAAAGTCCATTCAAACTTTAGAAGATATGCTAAGGGCATGTTCAATCAATGTCAAGGGTAGTTGGGATAACCATTTTTCTTTGATTGAGTTTACATACAAAAACAACTATTATTCCAGTATTCGAATGGCTCCATTTGAAGCTCTCTATGGTAAGAGGTATAGATCTCCAATCGGTTGGTTCAAAATTAGTGAGGCCTCAGTCATAGGGCTTGACTTAGTATTTGATACTTTAGAGAAAGTCCAGTTGATTAGAGAAAGACTCCAGGCTGCTCAGAGCCAACAGATGTGCATAGAAAGGATCTCAAGTTTGAGATTGGTGACTATGTCTATCTAAATATCTCTCCCATGAATGGAGTGAAGAGATTCGAAAAGAAGGGAAAGCTCAGTCCCCGATATGTCGGTCCCTTCAAAATTCTTAGTCGTTTTGGCAAGGTAGCTTATGAGCTTGAATAGCCTTCAGATCTAGCCTCAATTCATCTAGTCTTCCATGTCTGTTTGCTTAAGAAGTGCATAGGTAACCCAACAGTTGTAGTCTCTATTTAGAGTATAGATGTTCAGAACAACCTCTCTTATGAAGAGATTCCAGTCAAAATTCTTGACTACCAGACTCGTAGAATGAGGAACAAAGAAGTCCCTCTAGTCAAAGTTCTTTGGCAGAATCAGTCCGTTGAGAGAGTTACTTAGGAAGCAAAAACAGATATGCGTACCAAGTATCCTTACCTCTTCACTGCTAAATCAGATCTATCTCAAGGTAATAGTTCTCCTTAAGCTTTTTTAGTTTCATGTTTAGATTTTAGTGATAAGCTTGGTATCCATTTCATGTTCAGAATTCCATTATAAACTTGGTATTAAATACCATTGTATATTCAGTCATACATTCATGTATCGGTTCAGTTATATAATCATGTATCAAACATGCATTCTCATTGTAAGAACCTTGGTTTATCAGAACACTCAGTCATGCATTCATAAATCAGTTACACATGCATCAGATATGCATGTTCGGTATAATATATTCAGTTATCAGTCATGTAAGTCATGATATTATGTTCCAGTTATTCATATTCAGTATGTGTATAAGTTTATCTTTTCCCCTCTCACTCAGTCTTATTAGAGGCTGAATGTTCTCAAGAGGAAGATATTGTAATACCCCGTACTTTTACTTATCTTGAAATCATCCTAAGTATGTTAAAAACTTACTTTGAAAGATGAATCCACTTTTATATGTGTGGAATTTTTAAGATTTTCACTTTTTATCATATGAGAAATTGAATTAACTTTTCAATGATACCAATTTTGTCTAAATCTGATATCGGGGTAGAAAGTTATGGCCGTTTTACAGAAAGCAGTCAAAATTGCCCAAGTACAATGATGAGGGCCGACGGACCGTCGAGCTAGCGATGGACCATCGCCTAAACTATCACAGGAGGCAATGAAACCACCTTCTACCTAAGGGCGATGGCTCAAGCCGATGAACCATTGAGCTAGCAACGGACCGTCACCCAAGCTATTACAGCAGAGGCAGTGAACCCTTATTCTACCCAGGTGCGATTGTCAGGATCGACTGACCATTGATGCAGTGATGGACCATCATACCCACCATCATATAGTTTGTTCAGTTATTTTAAAGTCATTTTTAAAATGGTATTTGGGTCTCTTTTCACTGGTTTTAACCCCTAATTATATCAGACAAAGGCTCATAAGTTCATTATCTATCTACAACAACAAATTAAGGTTTTCTCTTAAAGATAATCCCCAAGAGCAAGATCCAAATCATTCTTTAAGAAACTAAGAGATTCCAAGTTCTTCAAGTCCAAGAACTTCAAGAAACTCACAACCCAGGTATGTCATGTGTTGATTCATGGATCCCTTTCATCCATGAAACTCAAGAAACTCTTTTCAAAATCTATTATTTGTGTATTTATGAATGTTCATGACTTAAATTAAATTGAAATTCATGTTTATGATGTTGTGGGGTTTTGATTCATGTTTGAAACTACATATTCCAATGATTGACCCAAGGATGTGGTGATTTGCATAATAATCATGATAAATCCTTAAATTTACACATTGATTGATATATCTATGATTATCAGATATGTTGATGATTGTATAACTAAAGCATGCTCCCCATGTGTTTGATTAAATGCCTATGTAAAGGCAAAGTGTCATACTAGTATAATAATATGAAATCCCCATTCATGTACAAGTTCATACATGTCAAGTGTTTGATGAAATGCCTTAGTCAATGAATTATGGATATATGTGTAACCCTTGTGGTGCTTTAGAACTTCTACTTCATGAAATCTCCAACTTATTATATTATGGATTGTGATGTTGGTCATGTATTCAAGAAAGTTATACTTTGTCAATTTCATGCTATCGAGTCCTAGGGGTACTTGTACCCTATAATTTAGCTGTGTGGCTAAAGCCAGTGTCATGTTTTCAAGATACTCTCAGTCGAGCCATGTTTATAGAAATTCGTCAGTCATGTGACTCAAGAAAACTCAGTAAACTCAGTAATCTCAGTCGTATTCTTCTAGTCAACGGAACTCAGTTAATTCAGTCCAGTTCAGTTCAGTAATCCATGTTCAGTGTCTATTCAGATAGGAGTAGGAATTAACACTGAGTGAACCCAAGGATGGGAACACACACTGTCAGATGCGGGTGGGATTCTTAGAAGTCATCCTTGCATTCCAGAACTATGTAGCTAGCATAGGTTGAGACATCAACACTGTCAGATGAGGGTTGATGAAGTGTATAAAAATTGTTAGATGAGGGTCCCACTATTCTCTTTTGGGGAAACTATCAGATGAGGATCACCCACAGCTTGTCCTTACCAGTGGCATGGTATTGACACCCTTCCAATTGGAGTTACAGATTGGACCCTAACTTAGCTATAATGCATTATTTGGGGAATGTCGGTTAGATGACTACTTCCCATAGTTTTAGTTAAAGATCAGGACTGCCAGCTACAGTCATTCAGTCTCAGTAAAAGAACTCAGATAGTTCTTCAGATTTTAGGACTGTCATATACAGTCAACTCATAATAGTATGAAACTCAGCTAGTTTTATCTGAACCTAAACTATCAGATACAGTCACTCAGTATTTGTTATTTTAGTTATACAACTATCACTATCTTATGTTATCAGTACTCAGACTCAGTAATTATGTTATCACGAACTCAGTTACAGTTATTATGTATTCATGCATGTATTCTCATGCTTATGTTATTCAGTTAGTTAGTATAGTTCATGCATGTGAACCCTTTGCATTCATCCTACCTCACATGCATACCAGTACATTCTATCATAGTGACACATTTGCGCTATGGTGTTTTATTCCATAGGTTCAGAAGTATGATCTCTAGAGCTTCAGTAGTATTCCAGTCTCACCAGTTAGAGTTAGAAGTGAGTCCTCATCCTTCGAGTACATGACCATTACTTTATTATCTCATTAATTAATTTATTTAGTAGTTGGAGTTAGTTGGGGATATGTCCCATCAACTCCTTATTCAGATAGTTCAGTCAGTTAGAGGCATTTCAGACTAGCATATTCAGACAGTTATTTTAGTTGTTTTGGGTATTTCATACCCCACCTAGATATTATATTTTAACAGATATTATGTATCAGTTTTGAACCTTACATCCTTACAACCTTTATTTCTGCATTTATATAATATATTATGCAGTGTTCATGTACAAATATCAGTTATGGGTTAGCTTGTGGTCCTTCGGGGTCATGAGCACTATGTAGCATTTTGGGTACTAGATTTGGGGCATTACATTTTCTTATGATTCATGCCTACATAATTTATCACTTCACCGTTATACATGAATAATTGCATCATGAAAACTTCAAGCAAATTCTAAACTCTCAGCATGAATCTACTTCTTATAATAAAGGCAAGTCAGCTCAGAAATTAGTAACATGATAGAGGTTTCTAATGTTCCAGACTTAGTCATGTAAGTATATTCCCAGATGCAAATGTTCAATATGTAATCTAAGTTGCCCTAGTTCAGAACTCTAATTCCAATCAGTCCGTTGAGGGTGCTACTTGGGAAGCAGAAGTAGACATGCATACCAAGTATCCTCATCTCTTCTCCACGAACTCAAATTCATTCGAAGGTAATAGTATTCCTTCATTCATTTTTTTCCAGTCTTAGATTCAGCCATATATCTATTTTCATGTAAGTTCATGCACTCACAAATTAGTTCAGTAGCTCATTATGTTGAGATTCAGTTATTTAGTTTATTTTTGTTGTGCATGATAGCTTATAGCCCCAAATTCCTCCGTATTTTCAGTTTATCTAGCCATATTTGAGGATAAATGTTCTCAAAGGGGAGATATTATAACACCCTATAGTTTTCCTAGCTTGAATTCATTCTTAGAACATTAAGGAATAGCTTCCAAAATGAATAATATTTATTTCATGTGGAATTTCCAGATTTAGACCTCCCATTGTGTGGAAAATCAAATAAGCTTTCCATCGATACCAAATTTTCCCTAATCCGATACTCGATTGAGGAAATTAGGGCATTTTTAAGTTGAAAGTGTCCCACCTGAGAAACCACCGCGTCCCGGAGAAGGAAAATTTCATAATTGTCAATTCTAGTGGACCTCCGCGATATTGGCACATCGCGGAGAGGTCCAAATTCCCAATCGTCCAAAATCCTGTATCCCAATACAATACTGGCAAGTCATACTAGTGGCCAAAATAGCATTCCAAAGGGGCACCGCGATTGTGATGTGTCACAGTGAAGGCCCAGTTCCCACTCGTCCTTTTCCAGTGAGCCACTGCGATAGTGGCGCGTCGTGGTGGCCTATTAAATCGAGATTTTTTCTTTCTTTTGTAGTTCTATTTAGAAGTCTAATAGGGCCATTTTGGTCAATCCCCAAGGCCCCAATTCGTGTAAAACACAACATTAACCATATTCCAAAGCACTTTATGCTTGTTTCATCAATTTTCTCTCAAAACAAAACCCTACAACTCAAGAGTTTCTTCTCCAAGAAATCAAAATCCTCCATTGATTCTCCAAAAAAAAAATCCAAATGGAGGATTCCCAGGGCATGATAATCAAGAAATCATCTTCAAGAACTCAAAAGGAATCAATAATTCAAGTTTCTTAATCTAATCATCAATCAAAGTATGTGGGGGTTTTCAACAAGGATAATCCTTTCATCCTTGTGCCCAAAATTTATTTTAATTATAAATTTACTAAATTTTATGTGATTTCCCATGAAATTAAAGTTAGGGTTTACACCCAGTATTGCTAATTATGAGATTTCAAGGGATTTAGAAGTTAAATTGCATATCTATGTTCATATTTTCATGCATATTGCAAAAATTTCCAGATTTTAAGTTGATTTATAAATGCAAACATTACCAAGCATGAATATTATGATGTTTTAACATTAGTTTGATGCATGGGTCATTAAGCCCTAATTAAAGATTGTTATTTCAAGATTGATTGTGCTATAGCACTTTATGACTAGATCCTTTTCAGATTATTGATAAGGATTTGACCTTTTGGTCTCAAGAATAGATATGAAATCCACTTTATAGATTTAGATTACAGATTTAGCTTTACAGATATATATTTGGTTTTCATTATAAACTATTAAACTATTTTAGAAGTGGATTTCCATCAGAATGAGCATACAAATTTAATGGGAGTAGTATTTAGCACCGAGATGGGTATATTACTATGGTTTCATACCCTAGAACTACGTGCCAACATAGGATTTAGATTGTTCCCACTTCTACGTGGATGATAGATATGTGATCAGTTAGATAGGTTATACTCTCTGGCAAGTGTATGACTCCTCTCTCTAATGTGAGGATTCCTCCTTAGGGGGATAAGAACGTGCTCACATGGTTTATGTCTGTCAGAAGAATCTCCCATGTAGAATAAGTTTTTAGATTTTTAAACCCTTAAGATAAAGTGATTTTCCTACAGTTTAATAGTAAAGATTTTCAGAAAACTAAGTGTAAAGGCTCACAGTTTACTCAGATAATGCTTTACAGAAAGATAACAGTTACAGACTTCAGCTCTTAGATTTCAGATTTCAGAAGTGAGCTCTTTCTACACTTAGACAGAATGATTTACAGACAGAATACAAGTATAGCTTTTAGAATTAAATGTTATAACACACCAGATTTATAAAGTATGATTGATTTATTATTCATTATCTCAGTATTTCAGATATTCCAACTTATGTGAGTCATTTACATGTAGCATGCATTGTTTTATAAATCATGATGGTGAGATGATATTTTACTTATGCATTTCACCCCCATATACTCAGTATATCCTCAAAGTACTGATCCACATATATGCCTATGTGCTATATTGTCTCATAATGTAGGTATCAATTCAGTTGTAGCACGCATATCATATTCAGACAGTTTTCAGCTTCTATTCAGAAAGTGACGAGTCCTCTTGATTCTAGGGCTCGAGTCAGTCATATAGTTTGAGTAGTAATTTACTTTTATTTATTCAATTGTATTGATTTGAGATAGTTGGGGGTCATATCCCAGCTACCTATAGTCAATACTAGTAGAGACTTCATAGACAGTCAGTAGAGTTAATGTATTTGATTCGAATATTATTTTGTAAAAGCAGAGTTGTAATCATTTTAATTTAGTTCTGTGTTGATCAAATTCAGAAAAGAGTTATCTTCCGCTTATTTTATTCAGATTTATGTATTTTATTAGTTTCTTATGAGTTATTCCAGTAGAAGGGTTAGCTTGGGATCACTTGTGGCCCTAAGCACTGTGTGATGACTAGGGGGTAGTCTCGGGTCATTACAGGTTCATTCTTGATACTCATGTTGATATTGATCATATTGTTATTTGGGCTAGCTGTGTGATTATTTCGCTCATTGCTCATTGCTTGATATGCCGTCGTTGGTAATTTCATTATTCAGTAGCATCACATATTGGCTGCGTTAAAATAAATTTTGGTTTGATTTTGCCCTTTTACTGTTGTACAATTTTTACTACAATATTGTATTATAATGACCAATGACATTATCTTTTCATCGGATATTTGAGGCCACCCTGTAATAAAAGATGATTTTTTATTTCTCAACTGTACTTATTTACATCAAAATAAATACTTGGCCAATGACATTATCTTTCTGTCAGATATTTAAGGCCACCCCATAACAAAAGAGGAATTTGTATTTCTCAACTGTACTTATTTACATCAAAATAAATACTTGACCGATGACGATATCTCTCCGTTCGATTTTTGAGGCCACCTTATTACAAAGAAGGACTTTATTTTCCAAAATTTATTATTTTATATCAAGGGTCAACACATGGTCGATGAAGAAATTCTCTGTCGATTTTTGAGGTCTTCCCAAATAAAAGACGGACATTACGTATATAAATACGTAACAAAAATAAATAAACTCGGACAATGACAAAAGTTTTATAACATCATGACAACACAAAAGGTTTTATGATTTGTATCTTGGCAAAGCAATTTAGGACGACCGATAAATCGAGCAACCACTTCGTAGCCATGGCGCATCCAAAACTTAATCCGAGCCCACCTCATAACAAAATTCTATTTTTCTATATACATCCGCATATATGTATGTGTGTATATGGGTTCATTTATTTAATGATTGTTTGTTTATTTTACTTCTATCAAATATTTGTACCTATTCTCGGTAACATATTTCAAGGTGCTACTCGAAAGGGAATCCCGGGCTTTATGTTTGTCTTTTATTTCTCATTTATGTGATCGTACATAAAATACGAATATAGTGAAAACTTTACTTTTGGGGTGTCGGGCGGGACATTCTTATTTACTTACATAGCACACGTTTAGGCAAATTTAGGCCGTCAATATTACTCAAACAAATTAGATTAATCAATTCATTTGCACACTTTTACATCATAAATATTGTGATCATTTATTTTCAAGTAAATCTTTATCTTTCTCCGTAATTTTAATCAAAATAAAGAATATTATTTATAAATATTTATTTTTTCATGAGATATTAAAATACATTTCTTTTCATACATCACAAAATACTTTTCTTTTTCACATTCAAAGGGTGCCTAACCCCTTTCCTTCGGAATAATTTGAACCCTTACTTAGAATCTCAATTGTTTTTTGGCAGACTAAAACATCAATCACACATGCTAATAAATAAATAGGTTTCCTTATTTTCCTTGAAAATTAGGTGGTGACTCTGTATAAATTTTAAGTCATTTAGAGTCCATGAGTCATGTTTTTTTTAACCTTGGTATAAACAAGGTATGACAATGGGTTTAAAATAAATGAGTGTGATAAGTGCATATATCATAAGTCTTGGAATAATTCACATGTTATTATTTATATATTGAGAATTTATTGATCTTTGGCTCTAACATGAATGTTATTGGTGAAACTAAAAATATTCTTAGAAGCCATTTTGATATGAAAGATCTTGATGAGAAAAATTTTATTCTAGGAATAAAAATAACTAGAAAATGTGATGGAAGTTTTCTTGACCAGTCACATTATGTTGAGAAAATATTTAAAAAATATCATTTCCTTGATTGCAAGCATGTTGTAATTCCATCTGATTCTAGTGTTCACTTGTTTCCTGTTGAAAGTGAAAATGATGTTATAAATCAAAAGAAATATACTAGAATAATTGAAAGTTTGAGATATATGACTGATTGCACTAGGCTTGATATTGCATATGCAGTAGGAGTACTTAGCAAGTTTACTAGTAAGCCAGGTAATGAACATTGGCATGCTATAACTAGAGTAATGAAATATTTAGCTAGAACAAAAACTCATGGTTTGTTCTATAATAAATATCCTATTGAACTTGAAGGGTTTTGTGATACGATTTAGAATACTTTATCAGGTGATTCCTTATCTACTACTGGTTATACTTTTACTTTGGGTGGTGGTGCTATTTTTCGGAAATCTAAGAAGAAAACTATAATTACTAGCTCTACCATGGAGGTTGAACTAATTACTTTAGCTTCAGCGAGTGAGGAAGCACAATGGTTGAGAGATTTGTTATTTCAAATACCTTATTTTGAAAAACCAATTTATCCTATTTTAATTCATTGTGATAGCATCGCTGCAATTGGTAGAGTTCAAAATCGTTATTACAACAGTAAATTCAGATCTATAAGGAGAAAATATAGTAATGTGAGATCATATTTGACAAATGGTACCATTAATATTGATTATGTTAAATCTTGTGATAATCTTGTTGATCCATTGACTAAGAACTTAGAAAGAGAAAATGTCTGGAGCACATCGAGGGAAATGGGATTGAAGCCTATTGAATCTTGAGTCATATGTGAGAAAACCCAACCTAGGGACTAGAGATCCTATAACCAGGTTCAATGGAAAAAACTAATCACATGATGACTTGTTGTGAAAAATGCACTATTTATTATCCCTCCCTATGGTGTGAGTACATTTACCTGTAATATTGTGAGGTTGAGTTTTAAAAACTCATAATGAAAATCTATAGCTCGTATGAGTGGGGTACTAAAATTACAGGAGCACTTTCGATAGATTTCACCTATGTGAGTGTGGATGTAAGTCGCTTCCCATGAGAACTAGGCTCATTCTCAAAGACACTCATGAAATTGAGATAGCATAAGGCCGTAACGTGCTGGCTATAAAGTTCATGTTAACACCTTGACTATTATGTGTAAGCAGTAATTTTTTATTTCCCTTAAGCAGTCATAGTTCAAGTCTGAGACCGCTACGGCTCTGGAGTAAAAATTACTGTATTACTACATGGAGGTTCAATGCAGAGCACGCCTTCATTATGCATGGTATTCTTCCTTTAGATAGTAGACTCTCTTATATTAATATTAAAATGAGTGGAGAATTGATGTTGCATTTTAATATTATTATTATTTAATATTATCATGCATTAGTTTACCTTTAAGTTGAGCAGTAACTTAATGCCTTTACTCTCCTTTGTTGCATGCATTTCGTGTGGGTAATAGCATCTAATTCCAATTACAACATTCTTGAGTTATGGCACCTGCTAATAGCATATAATGCTAATAAACATCACTTTGAATTAAATGTCCCTTTTAAGGGATCGAAACATGCATGTTGTTTCTTGATTATTTTTGACCCTTGAAAAGTAGTGGCTGAATTTGGCCACTATTTTTCTTAAAATTCATGTAACCTCTAAGTCTTTATTCCTCCATTATCTTATACTTTTTGACTTGTAACTCTTGTAATCTTTGTAACTCTTGTAACTTCTATGCCATTCATTCACCACATTTATCTTCCTATTCATTACATGGAAGATTTCTTCACCTATAAATAGAGGTGACCTTGCATGGTTTGAGACACAAGATAATATAGAGTTCATAAAATTTTGTAAAAAAGAGAGTTTATTAGTTGAAGGGAGGTGTTCTTTTTGTGGAGCTTTGAACTCAACTCTTGTCCAGAGTTGTTGAGTTGATCTTTGTGAGAAGGCTGTTGCATCCTGAAGGGGACAAGTCTAGAAGATTACCATTGGACTGGTGAAATAATTTTGCTACAGTGTGCTTGAATCTTCTTAAAAAGAGCGAGATATCCACGCCTCAGCCGAAAAAGAAGAAGATAACTTTTGATTTTTCTTCACTTGTAATTTTTAAGTTATAATATTTTTTGTAATTTCACCAACACACGGGTGTTTACCTTGTCCATTATATAGTTAACGATGTTAGTCACATGGTAATGTGTAAGGTAAAATCGTGATTTTATCTTACAAGATAAATGGAGCCACTTACTTTATTCTCTGACTGTAAAAGTAACTGAAAAAGTGCAAGGTAAAATCATGATTTTATCTTACAAGATAAATGGAGTCATTTAACTTATTCATTGACTGAAAAAGTGAGAAATAAATTCCCTTCGAGAAGACTCTTCATTAACATTTCCATCATTACTATCATCATCAGAAGATTGATCATCATCTGATGATTAATATTGTAAAGGTTCATCACCGTCTAACTCTACTCGTACGTCATTATTGTTGTTCACAAATTCTTTGAGTTGGGTGAGCACACCTTCACAATCATTAAATCTACAGAATGGATAAATCATCTCATTAACTATAAGAAAAAAAAACTACTTAATTGAATAAAATGGGTTGTTTATTACCTCTCAATTGTCTCCACCGAAGAAGGATATTGTGGACCACTTGAATTAGAACTTTTTAAATTCATAGATGCATTGTTAGGTCCTTTCATATCGAAATTATTCACAAGTTCGGGTGAGTTTTGATAATTTGTTTCAAACTCACCATCAAATTGTTGTTCTATTGCCATTCTTGAAGAATCAATATTTAAATTCGATGAATTTTGACTTACTAAAAGATCAAACTCACTATTTGTGAGTTCTTCAACAATAGGGGAATGTTCAACAGACGCATACATGTCAAGCGTCTGGTGATTAAGGCAATTACCAAAGATTTCAATGGTGCAAACAAAAAAGGATAAAAAATCATCATTCTAAATAAGAGTTTCACCAAATATTGATTGTCCATTGGCCGTAAAATTATTCGGATATCAACCAAAAATAAGCACATCATCATACGGATTAGTAATACTCATTTTTCTCCTAAACAACCTTTCCAAACAATCACATTTGAGAGATAAAGAAAATAATTGAACCATTATAGAACACCGACTATATCGCACCGAATCTCCATCATTCAAAAATTCACCACTCCAATGTAAATTTAATCTTACCTTATTATCATCCATCTTAAAGTAAGAAATGAATAAGGTTCAACAAATATTTTGAGTTATGAAGGTTCACAATTTTTGTTTTTGAATTTTTACAAATGAAAGAAACCTACACTCACACTTTTTATATAGCACCGTGAATTTTAAAACTGCTACAAGGCATATATGAGATCCTACTTTACAAGGTGAACATGAGATCCTACCTTACAAGAGTCCATACTTGACTTACAATAAGCCAGTAAAAGGAAATTTTTTCCGTTCGTTGTCAACGGTAAGTCCCATCTTGCAGACACTCCTTCCTTGCGGGAATTTACTCTCCACTTTTCAGTCAAACGATAAGGTAAGTAACTCTATTTACCTTGTAAGGTAAATTTATAATTTTACCATGCACTTTTTAATCACTTTTTAAAGGTAAGTGACTCCATTTACCTTGTAAGGTAAAATCACGGTTTTACCTTACACTTTACCATGTGACTAACGCCGTTAACTATATAATGGAAAAGGTTAACACCTGTGTTTACCTTGTCCATTTTAGAATTTTCGCGTTTTCATATTCCTTTGTGAAATTTTGAATGAAAAAACTTCCGCTTAGGCTCCGAACTCGTACATTGTGTTGGTCTCATTGAGAGCCTGATGTTTAGTTATTCAAATACTCAATGCAATAATAATATAATATGTTTCTTCTTGTACCTGCAATGATGTTATAAAATTGACATAAATATGTTAAAGTGGTACTTAATTATCCGTCTGAGGGAATATTGACCAATCAAAATGAAAGTACAACTGATATATCTACTGAGTTTGTTTCATCTAATACTGTTAATCGGGTCGATCCGGCTCAAACCAACACCGGCCCACATAATTTTATTGGGTTCTAGGCCGGTTCGGTACCGGATCACTCTTAACGGACTTGTCCGATCCAGGTCCAAACAGTGAAATTTGGATCGAAATCGGCCCACTTAGAGTGTATCCGGTTTTGATTGATCAAAACCGGTCAAAACTTTAAAAAAAAAATTAAATTCAAATTTACATATTTTCTTCAATATATACACACCTTTATACATTTTAAATACATTAAACAATACACATACAACATATATACTACTTTAGAAAACATATACACATGTATACATTAAATATATACTAGTTTAAAGTCTATAGAAAATATATACACATATATACGTACAATATAATATATATACTACTTTAAATAATATACATACAACATATATACACTAAATGTATACTACTTTAGAAAATATATACACATGTATACTTTAAATAGATACTAGTTTTGATTGTATAGAAAATATATGCACATATATACATACAATATAATATATATACTACTTAAAATACTACTTTAAATAACATACATACAACATATATACACTAAATATATACTACTTTAGAAAACATATACACATGTATACTTTAAATATATACTATAGATTCTATAGAAAATATATGCACATATATACGTACAGTATAATATGTGTACTAATTAAAATACTACTTTAAATAATATACATACAACATCTATACACTAAATATATACTACTTTAGAAAATATATACACATGTATACTTTAAATATATACTAGCTTAGATTCTATAGAAAATATATGCACATATATACGTACAATATAATATACATACTACTTAAAATACTACTTTAAATAATATACATACAACATATATACCCTAAATATATACTACTTTAGAAAACATGTATACTTTAAATCTATACTAGTTTAGATTCAATAGAAAATATATAAACATATATATGTACAATATATATATATATATATATATATATATATATATATATATATATATATATATTACATATAATACTACTTTAGAAACATATACACATGTATACATTAAATATATACTATTTTAGTCTATAGAAAATATATACACATATATGTAGAATATATACTACTTTAAATACCACTTGAAATAATATACATACAACATATATACAATATATATATATATATATATATATATATATATATTTATATATATACATACATACACTATTTTAGAAAACATATAGACATGTATATGTTAAATATATACTACTTTAGAGTCTATAAAAAATCTATACACATATATAGAGAATATATATTACTTTGAATACCACTTGAAATTTGAAAGAAATATACATTACATGTTATACTACTTTAGAAAACACATATATACATACAAGATTACAATATATGCTACTTAATATAATAATACTTGAAGTTTTGAACATATATTCATTATATATTTTCATTATATTTGAACTTAAAAGATATTTATTTTTTTATTATGTGTATATATGTTTGTTATGTTTATTACTTAGTGTAAAATTTGATAGTAATATATTAAAAGTATTTAATTCAAATTAGAAATTCAATTTAATGAAAAAATTACAAAGTAAGGAGTGAATGAATGTTGTATTTTATTGATTGCAAAATGATTCAAAACTTATAATTTACATGAATGAAAAATCTACATATTATGCATAATTTTTTCCAACTCATGAATGTTAATATTAATGGGAACTGCCATAGGAAAGTCAAAATCAATGGGGGCAAAACCATGCATTGGACTTGATTGTGCTGAGTTCTCCCTTGAAGTCATAATTTCTTCAAGATTCTGTTCGTCTTTCGGCTCCACCTCCATTCCTTGATTTCTTCGTTATGCTCTAATCCAATCTCTAAGGCAAACTAGAATTTATAGCATTGCTTCCCAATGAGTGTTGGTTGTCTCCAAGCTGTTGTCGTCCCTGGCTAAAAATGCTCTGATGTAACGGTTGACGTTGGAACATTCAATATATCTCTAACTAATGTTGGAAGCACATGATATTGACTTTCATTATTCTTTCACCAATTCAACATGTTGATCCTTACTCTACGATCCTCTATCGACTATCGAAGATAATACTTAAGCTCTTCTTGAGAACTTGTTATGTATGTTGAAGTCGTAACCCTGTCCCAAAAGGAAAATCACTATGTGCTGGCCTTTAAGAAGATAATGGCTCCTCGGGAGTTTGAGAAGCGACAGTTGGAGTGATATGTGTTGGTACAACTACATCAAGTAAATCGGCATAATG
>NC_061116.1:29183976-29215809 GCF_002878395.1 Capsicum annuum | reverse complement strand
GATGATGCACATCTTCTTAATGGTAATGATAATAAAGGTACTCATAACGTGGAGGATGATAATGAACATGATGAGAGTAAAGAATATGAAAATGTTGTTTCTCCTTATGGGTTGACTAGAAGGGACTTGTTCCTCAATAACATTTCTCAAGAAGGGGATCTCACCCTCCCAAACTATATAGTGAGGAGGACAATGATAACCAATGCCTAGGATCACCCAAACCAAAGGGAAAAATATTTTCCACTCTAAGTACCACATCAAGGAAAATATGCGATACTTGATAATCGATGGAGGAAGTTGTGCTAATGTTCCAATTACTACTTTGTCATATTTTCTTCACTTTTCCACTACCAAAAACTCTACTCCTTACAAGATTCAATGGTTGAGTGAATGTAGGAAACTGAAGGTGAACAAGAAAGTTGTGATTAAGTTTAAGGTTGACAAGTACCAAGATAAAGTTTCATGCGATATGGTGCAAATAATAGCTTATCACTTATTTTTTGGGCGACCATGACAATATGATAGAGCTACTAATCATGATGGTCTCATAAATTAATATTCCTTTGAAAATGGAGGTCATAAGCACATTCTACATCCTATTACACCTGTACAAGTTAGTGACATGTACTGCAAGTTGAGAGAGTTGAAGGAGAAGTACAAAGGTGTAGATGATAATAGTGAGGTCAAGGCTGTTACAGATGAGAGTAAAGGGAAAGGTAGTACTAAAAGAAAAGAAAAGGTGGTCCTTTTGGCGAGTTTTATGGAAATTAATAATGAGTTGAAATATAGGCATCCGGTGGTCTTTCTAATGTATAGGATTATTCTTTACTTACTAACGAACTGCCTTCTTCTCTTCCTAGTTCTATTTTATCTCTTTTGGTAGGGCTATGAAGATGTGCTTCTCCCGAAACTTCCAAAAGGATTTCCCCTATAAGAGAAATTGAGATTTAAATTAATTTTATCTTGTGGTCCCAATGTAACACCTTAAATTTTTACCTTTGAAATTTCTGAGTTTTGAGTTTACTGCCCATGGTACGACTTTGGTAACAAGTCGTGAAGACTCTATATAAGTCATATAGTGTCATCCATAGCCAAACTAGTATAGGTTCCTTATGATACTGTCCTGATCCCGATTGTTCCTAACGAGTCATAATGACTTATTATAAGTTGTGGTGTGCAAGTCGTAGAAAACCCAGTATAAGTTCCCAAAGCTACTATTGTGACGACGATAGGACTCTATGAGTCATAAGGTGTGGCCATGAGTCGTAGGGTGTGACTCGTGACCAAATCAGTAAAGGGGGACCAAGAGTCTGCCTAGACTTTGAGTCCAGGCTAAGACTTGTACCCAGTCTTCACAAATTATGACGTGGCCCATAATGATTGGGCATCATTTTCTACACTTTTAACTGGGGGCATTCTTGTCATTTTCCTCTTTACCCAAGTAAAACCCATGACCATAAAACACCTAAAGAGGGATATTTTAATCACTTTAACAATCATATACTACTCTCTACTCTCTCAAATTCCCCAAGTCAAGAACATCTAGGGTTTCTCAATGTTGATCATCTAGGGATCTAAGATTGGTTTCTTCTCCATATTCTTAATAATCGCAGGCATGTATCTCTCCCTAAACATGTATTTTCACTATGGCATATAATGGTTTGATATTTCCATAATTTTAATATTTTATTTGAAATAAAGGGTTGAGGGTTTTGGATGGTGATTGATTAAATACTTTTCTTGTGGTTTTGAATTGGTTATTTATGATTTATATTATGATTTTGAATTGAATATATGCATGGGCATAGGAATTGGAAAGGGTAACATGGGTTTCCCTAAATTTACGGTTTAAATGGTTTTGGATTGGCTTTATCCCCAACCCAACTTGTGTAACTTATTTTGGCAACAAGGATACTTGCATAATTAAACTTACTTTTGGAACCTTACATTGTGTAAAAGTTTAATGAAACTTAAAATGGTTTTTGAAAGGTCTTGGTAGCCATGGATTGGTTTTCAATTGGAAAACTTTGAAGTCACTTTGGCAAAATAGTTTTGGAATGGCATAATGGAATTGGCTTGCAAGCTTAATATTTGGTATGACGATACCAACTATAAGTACCTAACTAAAATACTCTTTAATTATTGGATGGTGATGTGTAAATGGTTTTAATTTAGGCTTAAAGGGGTTTGTGTAGCTTATCGTGGAAGGTGGAGGTACTAGGTAGACCGATACTAGAAACCACATTTGTCGAAGAGAGGGCCTTGGTGGTCGTGTGCATAGTTCACACTTTATATACCTATATTTTTGGAATGGTTGGAGCCTCAATGGCTTTGCCTCTTCTTTGGATTTTTCCAATTCATGCAACTAACATGCATTGGGCCCTTCCTATGGGGGGAGCCAAACCTATATATCCCGTGGGTGTTTTTATGATGGTTAAAGCTACACAGTCCAGGTTAATGATTTTAAAATTCATGATTAAACCTTATTTCCTATCCCAGCACTTTGTATATATGTATATTTGCATGTATGTGGACATGTAGATTGAATTTGGATTGATTTGAAATGACATTATTTTATTCCTTACACTGAGTTTCATGCTATCAATCACCTCGTTAAACATCCTAGAATACTACATTGTTTTATAGTGTAGGGTCTGAAGATAGTTTTTCTACCCTTGTGCAGTGTTAGGTGACCCGATTGGTCCGCAATTAAGTGGTGAGCTTTCATCCATCGGAAATCTTGGTCATTTCATTAGTTTCATTCCATATTTTAGAATTGAAGGGTTCATATGAACATTATTATAATCATTGTCATTGTCAATATTACTATCACGGTTGGGGGCATGTTCCAACTTAGGTGGATGTTTGGCTTTCTTAGAGGCTTTTGTGGACATCATAGAATGGGTGGATTGTGTTATGCATTCTTAGATCTCATTTTGCATTTGATTTATCTATCTTGTTATATGTTTGAAATTCATCCGCTGCTATTTATATTGTGTTCTAGTTGGCTAAGCTAATGGGGGTGGTTCCGATCCTTGGCAGACTTGAGACATCTGTCATAACTAGGCCCTAGTTAATATTATGACAAGCACACCAATTGCCAAACAATAAATCTTATAGATCCAATCCAGAGAATACCAAGGAACTACAAAGGCAAGTGGATGAACTCCATTATAAAGGGGTGGTACAGGAGAGCATGAGCTTGTGTACTATACCAGAGATTTTGATTTCCAAAAAGGATGACACTTAGTGTATGTGAGTGGATTGTTGAGCCATCAACAAAATAATGGCAAAGTATTGACATACCATTCCTCGACTTGATGATTCACTTGATGATTTGAGTGGTTCTTGTATATTCTCTAAAATAGATCTTAGGAGCGGTTACCATCAAATCTAGATAAAACCCGGGGATGAGTGGAAAAAGGCATTCAAGACCAAATTTGGTCTCTATGAATGGTTGGTGATGCCTTTTGGCCTCTTTAATGCTCTGAATATTTTTATGTGTTTGATGAATTATATAATAAAACCTTTTATTGGTAAATTTATGATGATGTATTGGTGTTTTTAAAGATAATGGATTAGCATGTTGATCATTTAAAGTGTTTGTTTGATGTGCTTAGGCAACTAAACCTCTATGCTAATATGCCTAAATGCTCTTTTGGTGTTGATGAAGTTGTTTTTAGGATTTTATTGTGAGTTTAAGGAGAGTTGAGGTAGACAAATCCAAAATAAGCATTATTAAGAACTGGCCAACTTTCATGTTTATTGGTGATGTACATAGTTTTCATTAATTGGCTAGTTTTTATAGGCGATTTGTTAAAGGATTTAGCACCATAGTCACCCCCTAGACTAAGGTGATCCAAAAGGATACATCCTTATTTTGTTGTGAGGAACAAGCACAAAATTTTTCTACCTTGAAACATATGCTTAGTTTTGCAACATTATTATAATTATCCAACTTTAATAAAACTTTTGAAATTGAATATGATTCTAGTATAGTGGGTGTTGGGGATATTTTGATGCAAGAATTAAAAATCATTACCTACTTTAGTGAGACACTTAGAGGTGTGACATTGAATTACTCCACGTATGACCTTGATCTTTACACATTGATTCAGGATTTGGGTAATTAAACACTACTTGTGGCCTATGGAGTTTTTCATTATGGCCGATCATGAGTCCTTAAAGCATCTTAGGTCACAAGAAAATTTAAACAAAAGGCATGCCAAATGGATTGAATTTCTTAAAACGTTCCCTTATATGACATTATGATTCATTATAAAAAGGGAAAGATAATGTAGTGGTGGATGCCTTGTTGAGGAAACATGTTTTGATTTCTACTTTGACTTTTCTTTATACTTTGACTTCGAAGTAGTTGGGTTTTGAGAGTTTAAAATCATTGTAACCAAAGGACCCTATTTTTTGCTCAGATCTATCAAGATTGCGGAGCATGGGTAAGGAACCATAAGCTAAAGGATAAACCTACCACTTTATTTGTTAAATTTGATGGTTACTTATTCAAGAATAAGTGACTTTTTGTGTCTATGAGCTCTTAGAGGGAAATTTTTGTGAGAGAGGCACATGATAGGGGTTTGATGGGTCATTTTGTTTTTGACAAGACATTGGGGATCATTGAAGAACATTTTTATTGACCTAAAATAGGTAGTGATGTTGCTAAAGTTTGTGGTTAAAATATTGAAAATCACAGTGCTAAGTCTAGGCTACTTCTCAATTGACTTGATATTTCTATGGATTTTATGTTGGGATTGCCAAGGACTAGGAGCGGGATGGATAGCATCATTGTGGTTGTTGATTAGATCATTTTTCCAAAATGCCTCACTAAATTAAATATCATAAGAGTGATGATGCTCCACATGTAGCATCTTTATTTGTTGAGCATGCTTTCAAGTTGCATGATTCCTCAATCCATAGTGTATGATAGGGATCATAAATTCCTTAGCCACTTTTTGAAGGAATTATGGGGTACACTTGGGACAAAATTGTCGTTCTCTACATTATGTCACACATTGATCGATTGTCAAACTAAAATTTTGAACCACACCCTTAGGTCTATGCTTCGGGCCATGGTTAAAGGAAAACTCACATCTTGGGAAGAGCAATTAACTTTAGATGAATTTGCATATAATAATGTCATTCATAATCCTATTTGACATGTCTCCATTTGAGGTTGTTTATAATTTTAACCCCTGACCCCTCTTGATCTACCCCTTTGTCTCAAGATATTGTGTTAAGTGTAGATGGTAATAATAGCATCGATGCCATGAAATCTTTGCATGAGAAAGGGTGACTTCAACTTTAGAAGAATAATGAAAAAAAGGTCAAGAAAGTCAACAAAAAGTGAAAAAAGGTGTTCTTGAATTGGGTGATATGGTTTGGGTTCATTTCCGAAAGGAAAGAATTCCCTACAAGAGAAAGACAAAGTTAATGCGTAGAGGATTTAGACCATTTGAATTTCTTGAAAGACTTAATGACAATGCCTAAAAAATTAATATTCCCTCTGATTACTAAGTGCATAACGCATTCAACATATGTGATCTTTCTATATGGATGTGTATGATAAAGACCCCTTGAATTTGAGGGAAAATTCTTCTAAAAAAGGAGAGAGTGATACAATCCAAGGCTTTCCACAAGGAACTAAGCCCATGAACTTCAACATTCGCAAGGGTTATTCATGAAGAAGGATGCACTTGAGTGTATTATGGAGTCCTGTCGAGAATTTCATGTGTTAACATATGATGGGAAATACATTGAGAAGAAGAAGGGGGACTAGGATTTTTGATGAATTCTTGAATTCATCACAAAACAATTCATCAAAAGAGAGGACATCTGCAAGACCCTTACTTTCGTTACGGGTAGAAATGTAATAACATAAGGTCCTCTTATTTTCTTTGTATGAGTAGCTTCTTTTATGTTGGAAGACTTGAAATTTTCATGAGCTAAAAACTCTGTTATTATTGAGAGATTTTGAGATTTTGCTAAGCTTTTAGTTGTTCCTTGTTTGGAAAGAAGAGTTTGTTAAGACTTGTGAAGTTTTGATTGACAAATGTCCATGGAACAAGTAAGCATAGCTGGTTCATGAAAAACTGCTTAAAAAGAGTTCAACTTGCAATAGAACTTTTTGTGGATAAATTCTTATGAGAAAAAATAATGAAAAGAAAGTTTTTTTACTTTAGACAAACATTAGGGGATCATTATGTACTAAAATGAAGAGTTAGTGTTTGACTACAACACTCGAGAAGAGAGTCCAAGAAACATGAAAGTCCTTGTGGAGTTGAAAGTCTACTTGGTTGTGAATATCAATAGAAGTTATAAGTATTCATGGACTTTCAAAATATTCAAAGACTTTCAAAATGAAATTCATGCACAATTACTAGGAGGATAAAAGAAGAACACGAGCAAATATGTAAGAATAGTATTTGAGAGAGTTCTACCTAACTATTGAAGTGCAACCTAATACACTGAACCAGATTGAAGAACCTATTTCATCCATGTGTCTAATAGTCTTCTATTCTAGTTAATATGTATTAGGAACCTTATTGAGTTGTAATTTCCATGCATTCTTAGTTCCAGTGTGTTATGAAGTGGTTTAGAAGTTTAGTCTAAAGACTTAGGAACACTTAAAGACTTGGGAACATAAACCGTGGGAGGTTTGTATGTTTTTAGGAATTAGAGTTAGTTCCTAGGGTTGCTATAGTTTTGTAATCTAATTTTCAAGTGGAGGAACTTGATGTGGGTTTCAAAAGTCCAGGGAAATTGTTGAACATTAGGAATTAGAGTTTATAATTTCTTAGGTTATAAAATTTGTAATTTTTTATTGAGAGGCTCATTATGTATAATAAAGTTGGGATTAAATACTGTAAAGGTACAGGTCTTGGTTTTTTACACCTTTTGTGAGTTGGTTGTTTTCTACATAAAACTATCATGTTCATTATTTACAATCATTACTACTTCTGTTGGACAAACGTATGCCAATCTGGTCTATTCGTAGGCAAAAATCAAGAATAACTCTGGTAAGTTATTAGGACATATAGAAATATAAATTGGTATCATAGTGGGTTATTTTGTGATGGCTAACACCTTAAGATAAGATCAAAGATGAATTCTGCACCACCTACTAGGATCTACAAAGAACAAGATATCAATAGGCCTCCGCTGTTATAAGAGTAACCCCTGTAGTTCACAAGAAAGGGCATTGAGAATACTTAAAGCCTTATGATAAGAGGAACTATGAATGAAATATGTGGATGAACCTAGTATATTGTGGGAATCTAATTGGGGATGAGTAAAATTACATGAGTATCCCTCAATGATCAGTTAAAGAACACTATACAAAATACACATTAAGTTTAATTTTAGGCTCAGTCTTATACATTTAGTCGTATATCTTTATACCATTTTCAAGTTTAAGTAACTCATTCAATATAGCATTATATTTGACTATGTCATAGGAAAATGGCTTGAAAATAGAAACAAGATCAACCATTGAAATACTGATCGAGGTATGTTTACCAAATTTTTTTTCAAATATTAAAAATGATTATAAAATACTTGTATATCTTTCTTCCAAAATTTCCACAAGAGACTGACTTCTAAAAGAACTCCATAACCATCACTCTTTCAAACAAAAGAAGTTTAAAGTAATGATGTCCATTTTTTTCAAAAGTTGTCAGTCTCATGTCACCACACCTCTTCTCAAATCCAAACTTGACTAATGATTTAGAAATTGGTAATGTGAATAGTAATTCTAAGAGAGTAGCTACTATTAGAATTATTATTGACAAAGGTACTTTTGTTGTGGAAGGTTGAGAGAAAATTAAGGCACCTAGTGAAAGGGAAATCATTTAGACTATGAATTAGAAAGAATATGTCTATAAGACTATTAATATTATTGAGAGAGTTAAGAAGGATATATCTTTTAAGGGATAATATATAGGTAACCTCATAGTTGAACTAGATTCATCTAATAAAGTAAATTTTATTGATGTATCTATTTAGGGGAAATATTTGGGGACCCCTCAGTAGAACCTCATTCTCCTATTGAGCTTACTGTAGAAAGGGATTTAGGATTGGTGAATAAGGATGGATAATTGAGGGTGGCATATGAAATATATGCACATATGGAATAGGTTGAGGTGCCTGGTTCTTCTGAACCAATGAAAAAAGTTGATGGCAAGGTCACTATTATTTGCACATTAACTTCAAAATGGGTGTGATCTCATCTCTTAGAGTGGAAAATTCATGTCTTAAGGATGGATAAAAAAATAAGGAAAAAAGAAGAAAAGGCTGCAAACTCTGCAGTATACAAGACTTTGACTGTCTTAAGAAAGATCCTCCTTCATATCCCATGCTCCAACTTTACCAAAAATCCAGTCCTCCTATTCTTAGACTCTTTCAAACCTTTCCTACTTTCTCACAAGTGATTTGATATTATTTGTAATTTTGTTAAAAATCTATGGTGAATCTTATGAATGATCAATGAAAATGTTTGATTTTAGTCTCTTGATTCTAGCTATTCTGGTGAGATTGATGAGGATGTCACCAATCGTATTGGAGCAGGTTGGATGAAGTGGAGGCTCTCCTCGGGGGTGCTGTGTGATAAAAAATACCCCTTAAGCTTACAGGCAAATTCTATAAATGGGTAGTCCATTCGGACATGTTGTATGGCGCAGAGTGTTGGCCAGTCAAACACTCCTATATCTAAAAAATGAGGGTGGCAGAATAAGGATGCTGCGTTGGATGTGTAGGCTTACTAGAGGGGACATGATTAGGAATGAGATTATCCGAGAGAAGATGGGAGTGGCGTTAGTGGAGGATAAAATATGGGAAGGAAGGCTAAGATGGTTTGGACATGTAATAAGGAGGGAGTAGAGGTAGGCCGAAGAAATACTGGAAGGAGGTGATCAAACACGACATGGAGCAGCTACAGCTTATTGAGGACATGACTTTAGATAGAAAGGTGTGAATGTGGCGGTTAAGGGTAAAAGGCTAGCAGGAGGGTGTGGGTTGTAGCAAGCCACCAGGAGAGATCTTGTGTAGTCGGGATAGTAACCTTAGGTCTGTGTCTATAGGTGTCTATGGCGGCGAGTATGTGTTACTTATTCGTGGGTGTCCCTTTTATATTTTCTCAGTTGCTATCTGCTTATTTCGTGTTGCCGTATCTCTCATATTTTCGTATTGCTCTGATCTACTTTTTATTATTCCTTATGCCTTTTCTATTATGTAATACATCTCTTTGTTGCTTATTCTTTATCTTGAGTTGGAGGTCTATCAGAAATAGCCTCTCTACTTCTTCGGAGGTAGCGGTATAGACTGCATACATCTTACCCTCCCTAGACCCCACTTTGTGGGAACACACTGGGTTTGTTGTTGTTGTTGTTGTTGATGATGATGATGATTCTGGCTATTTCCTTGTCTTTGCAAATACTTTGTTATATCTAACTAAGTTTTTGACCTTTAAGTTTGTGTATAAATAATATCCCTAGTGGCCATAAGCTTAAAATTACTAACGCAAGAGATTTGATGTACAAAATCAATGCAAGTTTTTTATGATGCCAAAGAGGGAAATGTATATATTGTGTAATATTTATAATCCATGATTATGACCTATTTTATTTAACGTGTATTTTTTAATACTTTTTTAAGACTCTAAACTAACTGAAATAGGTTGAGTGCAATACACAAAGTGCATTAATTTGTCATCATCAGAAAGGGAGAAATTATTGAGCTTGTGCATGTTTTGATGATCAACAAAGCAGTGGAGCACGTACATGAAATAGGTTGATAAACATGTTCCTGCATCTAGACTCTAATTTGTATAAGGAATCTTTGAAGTAAAGAAAGTCTCAAGAAGAAAAACCATGAAGTCTGTACAAAACATATCCAAGATAAGAGTTCAAAAACGTACCGACTAAAGCTTTCAAGCAAAATGGAAGTTCTTGTCAAGTAAGAGTCCTTACAAATTTGTACAAAACATATCCACATAAGGAGTTCACAAATATAAAGTCTTAAGCATCCAAGAAGATAAGAGTCTTTGTCAAGCAAGAGTTCTTAATGGACTGATGGATTTTGATTATTGATAAAGTGATGAATCAGGTACAAAAAAACACGTTTCTATTACCTATTCCATCATGTAGAGTCCATAAATCTTTGCCATCTATATGGTTGAAACAATTTTTATTGATGCCAAAAGGGGAAAGATAAGGGTTGCAGATTTAATAATCTAGTTAACTAATTTGGCTCATTCAAGTGTTTCATGCTTAAGCTTTCATAGGTCACGATATTTTTATTGAAATACAATGCATAATATCATTAGTTTTCATTCAAGTATTCATACTTTAGTATTCACAGGTCAAGATGTTGATATCAAAATGGAATACACAAGGGACTGAGTTTGTCATCATCAAAAAGGGAGAAGTTTTTAAGACTTGTGATGTTTTAATAATTAACAAGAGGTCATGGAACAAGTAAGCATAGTTAGTTCATAAAAAATTACTTTAAAAGAGATCAACATGCAAGAGGACTTTTTGTGGATAAGTTCATATGAATAAAAATAAAGGAAAAAAGTTTTTTACTTCAAATAAACATTAGGGGATCATCATGTGATGAAAGGAGAGTTAGTGTTTGACTACAACACTCAAGAAAAAAGTCTAAGAAACATGAGAGTCCTCGCGGAGTTGAAAGTCTACTTGGTTGTGAAGATCAATAGAGGTTATATATTCATGCACAAAATTGAGAGGCAAAAGGGAGAACGCAAGCAAATAAGTAAGAACAATATTTGAGAGAGTTCTACCTAACTATTGAAGTGCAGCCTAATATAGTGAATCAGATTAAAGAACTAGATTGAAGAACTTATTTCATCTATGTGTCTAACAATTTTCTATTCTAGTTAATATGTATTAGGAAGTTTATTGTTGTAATTTCCGTGCTTTCTTAGTACCAGTGTGTTATAAACTAGTTTATGAGTTTAGTCTTCGAGTTGGGATAACTGAAAGACTTGAGAATATAAATCTTGGGAGGTTTGTGTGTTTTTAGTAATTAGAGTTAGTTCCTAGGGTTGTTATAGTTTTGTAATCTAATTTTTAAGTGGGGGAATTTGATGTGGGCTTCAACAGTTCGGAGAGATTGTTGAACATTAGGAATTAGAGTTTATAATTCCTTAGGTTACAGGATTTGTAATCTTTTTTTGATAGGTTCATTGTGTTTAGTGAAGTTGGGGTTAAATTCTGTACAGGTACAAGTCGTGATTTTTTACAACCTTTATGAGCCGGGCATTTTTCACGTAAAAGTATTGTGTTCATTATTTACTTTTTTTACTGCTTTTGTTAGAACACATTTGGCAACCAGATCAATTCATAGACAAAAATTGAGAATAACTCACGTGAGTTATTAGGACGTGTAGAAATATTAGAGTTGTTGTAGATATCAATTTCCTTGAGGTTCTGCTTAGAGTTAGGTGCTTGTTGGGATATTTGAAGGTCACTTTAATTTATTAAAATTGGCTGTCTTTGATTCTCAATTTGTGTTTATCTATTTATCTTGTCTTTTTTCTTTGTTAATCCTCTTATTATTAGTCTAAATCATGCTTTATTTTCTTTGTTAATTTTATCTTCCATTTTAGAATTTGTATCACAAGAGGTCTGTAGAATTTGTATCACAAGAGGTCTGTATCCCATACCTTCTTTCTTTTTCAATCAAATACATCATTGCCTGCTACTTCTGTTTTTTTTTCTCCTTACTCTTTATATTGTAGCAGAATACTCTTGAGAAAGAATTTGTTACATCTTGGTCTTATGTACTTCAATTTAAACTTTCTATATCAATTGCTTTGTTAGTGTTTCATCGTCGTTAACTCTCTAGTGTGCCACAATTAGTATGAATAGGAGAAATCTATTTGTAAAATATCCTCTTTACATGAGTTGGAGTCACTTTATTTTAGTTGTATATTTTTATTTTATATTTTGTGGTCTTTTATCTTACTGATCTATCAAGTTTGGCTTCATATGGATGAGTATATAGCCAATGTTCTTCGAAATTAGGCCTTCCAAAACAGAAAATTAGTAAAAAGATGTTTAATAACACTTGAGGTTGCAACAAATGTAGCGTAATAAAAGTTTGAGCTATAGTGTATTTTGAGCTCTCAGATGAATCCAATAGCTTTTGCATAAATTTTATAGTCAATCAAAACACATATATATTAACATGTGAACCCATAGACATATTTGGGTTGGTGGCTTAGTGGTAGGAAGTAAGCTGCTAAATCCTTCAACGTGTGAGGTTGTTATTTCAAACCTGATTGTTGTCCACTACACCTTCTTCCTCCTTAATTTATGCAGATTTCTTAAAAAATTAAAAATATTAATTTTAAAAATAAAAATAAAAGTAACAATCAAAAGAAGAAAACAAGAAAAAGAAGAAAATATTACTCTCTAATATAGAAGAGATTTAGGTTCTTCTACAAACATAATCCAAAAGCTATAAAAGATTTTGGCCGCCCATCCCACTATGTAATTCAAACTTCGTATCTGATTTTTGTTTGTTTCATATTATAATGCCCTATGTATATTCAAAAATTGATTTCTGATCTTTGATTCTTGAACTGTTTCGTATTGTTCTCTTATATTTACTAATTTTTATTATTTTACTTCCCAAAGTTCCAACCAACAACTTCTCTCATTCTCTCAAATCTGAATCTCTACAATTTAAAAAGAAAAAACTTCAAAAATTTAGCATTTTACCAAAAAAAAAAAAAAAACTAACTTTAGCATTTAAAAAAAAATAAAAAATTTTCCTATAAATACCCTACAATTCAAATCATTTTTCACACAAACAACTTCTCTCATTCTCTAAAATCTCAATCTCTCTCAAATATTCTAATTATCTTCTAAAGTGTTCAGTTTTATTTTTAAATTTTACGTTTACAAATATCAAGTGGAAGTTTTCAAAAGTCGCAACTTTCGAATACTTCAAAAAAATTGGTATTGTTGTTCCATCTCTTACCTTTAATACTTAATTAGTGTATTAATTATTAAATATTTATTTTTATTACTTTTGTGTATTTTAAATTTTTTTAGTTTGATTTATAATATGAATAAATTAAGAAATATCAATTAAAGTGTCAAAAATTTATGTCCTGAAAGTGGTAAGAAGAAAATGAAGTAGATGCGGTTAATTTAGATTAAGATGATAAAAATATTGGTGAGACACCCGCAGTAGAAAATGCTAATGTTAGATATGAATTGGTTAATCTTCTTTATAACGACTCAGGAGTACACCTTGAATGCCACAAGGTGTTTACGGTCCCGAAAGACCACAAGCTAACCCATAAACTGGTACCTACTGTGAGCACTGAATAATAAGGTAATAAGATACACATGTACGGAAATAACTGGATAATGCAAAGGTTTTAAGTACTGAAATATATGATTTAAATCATAGTTCTGAAAAACCATCTGAAAATAATACTGATAAAACTGATGATAACTACTGATAAACTGGCTAACTATCTGAAATAGTCTGACAAGCTTCTAACTGACTGAGGAGTTGATGGGACAAGCCCTCAACTAACTCTAACTGGCTACTAAATTGAAATACTAAAATAAACATAAAAGGTCCTCGATATATGTGGACTCATCACGACTACTGCTGCTGATAGGCTAATTTGTCTAAGCGCGATCAAGGAATTAAGCATTCGAACCTATGATATAAGACATCATAGCATAAAGAAAACGTCTGCGATCAGTACTTTGAATGTACTGGTATGCGAGATTAAGTTAGGCTAAAATACATGGGTTTATGTGCATGAGATAATGACTGAATGAATAGCATGAGATAACTGAGTTTAAATGGATGAAAGATGAAAAATCTGAGAATGTGTGACCAAGCATATAACCTGATTCTGAATTTTTCTGTAGACTAAAATACTAATAGCTGAATAACTGGTAATTGTATGCTATGGTCAAACAAAGGTAAAACTGAATTTTATACTGAATACTGAACTGAGACTGAAACTGTGGGAGGTATCATCTAATTGACATGCCCCAAATCTGAGGTGATAGGGGTCCAACCTGTGACCCCAGTTAGAAGGGTGCTAGTACTGTGCCATGGTTACTGACAATGGTTGTGGAGTCAGTCCTAAAATGGAGGGTGACCCCTGAGATCAGTCCTAAGCTTTCAGGTGATCCCTAAGAGAATGTTAATCCTAAACTAGCGGGTGATATCTCTTAATCCTACGTTGATTACGTAGTTCTGGAACTTAGGTACTGCTACTAAGGACCCATACCTAACTGAAAGGTGAGCCCCCATCCCTAGGTTTGCTTTGTGTTGAACCCTACTCCCAACTAAACTGACACTGATTACTGAGCTGATCTAAGTTTGACTTATATGATAACTGACTGAACTGACAATGCTCATACGTGTCTGAAATCATTCTGAAAATATTGAGACTAAGTAAACAGCTAAGTTTTGGGTATTCAAAACCCCTAGGACTCTATATAAATAACAATAGGACAACATGAAAACTTTAAAACCACAGAGGGGAATCCTTGTTCAACATTCAACACTTAGGCATTTCATCAAACATATGAGGGTCATAAGTTAAAGCATGGGAATAGTTAAATCATGTGATAATAACATAATCGCAATACTAAAATCATGGGTTGGGGATGTAACATGCAAAAAATCACCATTCAAACGTGCCAAGGGAAAATTCCAACGAAAACCCATGGTAAACATAATTTAAATCAAAGTTCATAATAGTTTCTTGAAGATAACTCATAATAAAATGTAAAAATCGTAGGTTTAAACTTGAAAATGGATTCTTGGACTCCATGGATGAAAAGGACCCATGAATGAACATCACACATACCTTAATTGAAGAATTTGTGAAGATTCCTGATGGCTTTCTTGAAAAATAAGCTTGAATTTTCTTGATTCTTTTGAGGAGGATGGAGTTTGTTTTTGAGAGAGGATGCCTTCTTTTGAGAGAATTTTGTGAAATAGGATAGAAAATTATGCTTTTAAGATGCTAAATACCATGTTATGGACCAATCGGGTAAAGGGAAAAGACCTAATTGCCCTTGCAAAATGGAAATAAAAGCTGGAAAAATAGGGGTGGGCTATGACCTGGGTGCCGCGGGCTCTGAACCGGCGGTCTAAGCCACGTGTCGTAGGCACCCCTAGCAGCACACTGGAGGGTGCGCCACGGGATTATCCCGGTGCAACTACTATTTTGGACTTCCAAACATGCCTTTACACTCATTCAAAAATTTCAAAACTCACCCGAGATGTACCTTTGACATCCCCGATCATGAATCAACTTAAAAATTAACTTTTTGATGTTGGGAAGGTCAAAAATAAAATCATCAAAGTTTAGGACTTTTAGAAATGACTAAGTCTTAACACGTAGTGAAATTTTCTAACTCTTGGACCCCTTTTACATATAATAGTAAGCTAGATTGAGCTAAGATCTTACGGGATCTTACAATATCTCCCCTTTGGGAACATTCATCCTCGAATGAGATTGATTAACAGAGAATATTGAGAGAACTGAGATCATATACCAAACATGCATTACTGACATGATTATATGACTGAGTCTGAAACATGGTATATAACTGAACTGATTTTGTGAATACATTTAATGACATGAGAATGGTTATAAGGTTGAGATAGAAATGAGAGAGTCAACTTATGAGTAACCATTACCTCTATCTGGATCTAGTTTCGTAAAGAAAAAATGATAGATTTAGGACATGAAAACTCGGGTATTACAAAATATCCCCCTTGGGATATTTCGTCCCCCGAATGATACTGAGTTGGTTGAAATACTAAGATACTGAGATAATGCACAGGGCACTTACGAACTGAATCATGACTGAATATCTAGAATTTGAAATATGAAGCATGGACTAAACTGGATTCATAATTTACATGGATGCAGATAAACTATCTCTTGGAATGGCCATATTCATGACACATCAGATAGTAAGACTAGATCGAAAGATAAAAAAACGATAAGAACTTGTCCATCTAACTACTAATTGAACTGTTGGCTAAACGAACTGAATTATACTGAAAGCTTATACTCAAATATACATTCCACTTCACAACTGCACTTCACTTGAGGCTACTTAAAATATTCACATAGGCACTGATAACTCTGCCTACTGAAGTCTAAGATGAACTGAATTCTCTCTCTATGTTCAAGCTTACTCAAATCTACAAAGTGCCCACATAACACTGTAATACTAGCCTGAATCATGAATTCGAAACACCCTACTTTTTCATAACTCCTTATCTTATGAATAATTCTTATTATCACTTCAACAACTATATTTAACCCCGTACTATACATTCACTAACGCACAGTGCATTTATCTACATATATGCAAACACAACATTCAAGCCTATCTTCATAACCATATATGCCTTTCTAAACAAACACCCATAAAAACATCTTCCTCATATCCTCCAAACCTATGTTATTGATAACTTCCATGCACTGCCCCAAGATAACACACACAAAATTTCAACTAATCATGACATATATCAAAAACTTGGCCTCAATCTTACTTCACACTTACAACCTTAGCTAAAAAAGTATACAACAATATCTCGTCAACAAGAAATATTTACTTTCTCCCATCTAAGCAATTGTTCATTATTGCTAGCTTGACATAAGAAAAATCACTGAAAGTTAGAACATGATGACCTGAAACATAAAAAAATACTATGCCTAACTTGAAACTTTATTGAGGCCTGAGGAATAGAGTATCAACATTATGGATTTATTACATAGATCAAAACTAAGGATATACATAACATAGTCTGAATTCATTGATCATTAAGAGTGTAGCATGAGTACTTGAACTGAACATACTGTAAAGCATGAGTACATGAGTCATGAGTTGCATAACCTAATTTTGGTATTCCTGAATTCATGGAACATGATTTGCACTGCTCCCTATACTAGGAACTAAAAGAGTACATGATTTTTTCATAAGGTGGATGAATATGAGCTATGATCATAGAGCTGACATGTAAGGCATGAGTAGATATCGTGATGACTGAAGTATAAAAATTTACACTGATATCAGAATAGGTTGGGCATCTCCCTCCTTAGTGTTGTTCTACAGCACCCTGGCATCACTACTAGAACCTGAGAGCTTGAATTAGTTACAGGTTCTATCATCTCCCCTTTAGTTTTAAGACATCACTCTAAGTCTGTAGAACCCTTTCAAATAAATATACACTGAACTGCAATCACTATACTTTAGAGTTTGAGACATAACAATGCACATAAATGCTATACGTACCCTGAAAGACTACACCTGATAATGTAAGGCCCACTGCTAGTACTTTTTCTTGATATACAATTCTTAGTTTTCTATAGCCTCAATAATCATCATACAATAACTTAAGCAATGACTAACTTAGATTTTTTTTGGAGTATCACCATACCATGAGCTCACACCATCTAGTGCTTCAACTCTACTTTCCATTAGCTCAATTTTCAAAGATTCAAGCTTAGCTTCTAACACTTAACATAGATATTCTCAAACTCTTGATGAACCATACTAACATTCTCTATAGCCTACTAATATCGTATCTATATACTTATATTTTGAATCAACAACATAAATTCTTGCATTTTCTGTTCAAGCCTACTAATTCACCTTCACACAACTAGCCATATGGATACAAAATTTGCTGGATCTAGATAATACAATCCCCAACTTTACTGCTGCTAAACTCCTGGGTTTATACATCTAACTCTAGGTCATATGTTATCATAGAATTCTGAAAAGTTATTTAAAACACATCTGACCCCTAAGAATTGCGGTACTACCTCTCCATTCGATGACTATTCATTCATAAACTGAAAATGAACAACCCTATTTCTGAAATCAACTAAAGTGACTTTCTAGGATACTGTAACTGGACAGGTTCTGTATACCCATCTGGCTATGATAGACTTACCCACTAGGGTAGACACTAAGAAGGTCTCCGCTAGAGTCTCGAAACTAACACGAAAATTAACAGCTATGTAGGGGGTTTACAAAAGAAGCAAAGCTCTGAGATCTAACATAGCATAAACATAAAGATAAACGAACTACCACGTACCTATAACCATATTAGGAGAACTTTCCTAAACCTGTTGGGTCTGGAGTGTATATAGCCTATTCTGACGCTGGCCACTGGTGGCACTGCAAGTGGCGCCCTGTTGATTTGGGTGACTGGATGAAACTGGAGGACAGTTGGACTGACCCTACTGACGCAAATCCTTTCCCCTTTAAGAAATTAAACTACACTCCTAAAACTTGTGGCCTAGATTACCACACCCAAAAAACACATCACTACTAGCTCTACATATACCTAGGTAATTTCTACCACATTCTTCGCAAAGTGGATAGGTACGACCACTGATCACACTACCCTAGGTTTTGGAGCCCGACGCCCCATCTGACTTTCATTCCTGAACTTTGGCACTGGCGCACTAGATAAAGATGGAGCTGGAGATGAAGATTTGACAGAATTAAGAACGGTTACCACCCTCTAACCTCGACTGATCAAAGTTGAAACTACCTGTCCTAGCCCTCTTATTATCTCTTTCTTCCTCCTTAGCCTTTTCCTCCTTAATCTACTGAGGATGAACCATAATCCTAGAGAAGTCCATCTCCTTAATCAATATAGCAGTCCTACACTCCTTGACCATACTATCAGATACACTAAAAACAAACTTACTCATTCTATACCTGTTATCCGACACAACATTAGGGGTATACCTAGCCAACTGAGTAAACTTAACTGAATATTCCTTCACACTCAAACTACCCTGCTTCAATTTGATAAACCCCTGTACCTTAGATTCTTTCAACTCTAAAAGGAAGAAACTATCTAAGAAGGTCATAGCAAAATCCTCCCACTCTATAGGCCCTGCCTCAACATCTCTATCCCTCTTCCACTACTTATACCTGGTGTGAACTATATCATGGAAATGGTAATTAGAAAACTCTACGCTCTCACTAGATGTGACACTCATGAAGTCATAACCTTCTAAACCATATCAAGAAAATCCTATGGATCCTTATCAGACTTGGATCCAGAAAATAAAAGAGGGTTCATTCAGGTAAAATCTTGAATCCGAGCTGCGGCGGTATTAGCTATTGGATTGGCTAGGATAGAAGCGTGTTGATTATTCTGAGCTACTATTGAGTGAGCTAAGATAGTAAAGGCAGCTTTGATCTCAGTGTGAGAGACGTGCTCATATAGGGAATCTCCTGAATAGAGGAGGTGTGGGATGATTCCCATTCTTTCTTCCATTATTCTTTCTGAGAGGCATTTTCTATAACAGAATAAAGAATGAATTAGAAAGAGAGCTTAAATATAGCGTCATACTCTTTCGCATGACATAAATACTAAAAGAAGGGAAAATTTTCCTAAAACGTCTTATAGCCTCTTATCTATAAGTGTGGCACGCTTCACATACATGCATAAGACTCTACTCAATGTGACTTTTCAGACTCCCTGGGACACTGTAAAACCTTAGGCTTTGATACCAAGTTTGTAAATATCCAAGAGTACACCTGGAATGCCACATGGTGCTTGCAGTCTCGAAGACCACAAGCTAACCCATGAATGGGTACCTGCTATGAGCATTGAATAATAATGTAATAAGATACATATGTATGGAAATAACTGAATAGTACCAAAGCTTTTAAGTACTTAAATATGTGATTTAAGTCATAGTTCTGAAAAATGTCTGAAAACAATACTGATAAGACTGATGATAACAACTGATAAACTGGATAACTGTCTGAAATAGTCTGAAAAGCCTTTAACTAACTAAAAATTTAATGGTACAACTCCCCAACTAACTCTGACTGACTACCAAACTGAAATACTGATATAAACATAAACGTTTCTTGATAGATAAGGAATCACCATGACTACTGCTGCTGATAGGCTAATCTATCTAAGCATGATGAAAAAACTGAGCGTCTAAACCTATGATATAAGACATCATAGCATAAAGAAAATGTATGCGATCAGTACTTTTAATATACTAGTATGTGAGATGAGGTTAGGCTGAAATACATGGGTTTATGTGCTTGAGATAATGACTAAATGAATAGCATGAGATAACTGAGTTTAAATGCATGAAAGCTGAAAAATCTGAGAATGTGTAACCAAGCATATAACCTGATTCTGAATTAGTCTGTAGACTGAAATACTAAAATACTAATAGTTCAATAACTGGTAATTGTATACTATGATCAAACAAACTTGAAACTGAATTCTATACTGAATACTAAACTGAGACTGAAACTGTAGGAGGTATCATCTAATTGACATGCCCCAAATTTGAGTTGATAGGGGTCTAAACTATGACCCAGTTAGAAGGGTGCTAGTACCATGCCACAGGTACTAACAATGGTTGTGGAGTCAGTCCTAAACTGATGGCTGACCCCAAAGATCATTCCTAAGGTAGTGGGTGATTGCTGAGAGAATGTCAGTTCTAAACTGGCAGGTCATATCTCTTAATGCTATGCTGGCTACATAGTTCTAGAACTTAGGGACTGCTACTAAGGACTCAGTCCTAACTGGAAGGTGATCCCCCATCCCTAGGTTCTCCCTATGTTGAATCCTACTCCTAACTAAACTAACACTTATTACTGAACTGGTCTAAGTTTGACTGACATGATAATTGATTGAACTGACAATGCTCATACGTGTCTGAAAGCATTCTAAATATACTGAGACTAAGTAAATAGCTAAATTTTAGTTATTCATAACCCCCAGGACTCGATAGCAATAACAATAGGACCGCATGAAAACTATAAAACCACAGAGGGGAATCCTTATTCAACATTCAATACTTAGGCATTTTATCAAACACATAAGGGTCATAAGTTTAAACATGGGAATAGTTAAATCATGTGATATAAAACATAATCTCAATACTAAAATCATGGGTTGAGGATGTAACATGCAAAAATCACCATTCAAACATGCCAAGGGTAAATTCAAAGGAAAACACTTGGTAAACATAATTGAATCAAAGTTCATAATAGCTACTTGAAGATAACTCATAATAACATGTAAAAATCATGGGTTTAAACTTGAAAATAGATTCTTGGACTCCATCGTTATAAAAGACCCATGAATGAACATCACACATATATTAATTGAAGAATTCGTGAAGATTCCTAATGGCTTTCTTGAAAATTAAGCTTGAATTTCCTTGATTCTTTTGTGGAGGATAGGGTTTGTTCTTGAGACAAGATGCCTTGTTTAAAGAGGATTTTGTGAAATAGGATAACAAATTATGCTTTTAGAACCCTAAATCCCGTGTTATGGACCAAATGGGTGAAAGGTAAAGACCTTATTACCCTTAGAGAAACAGAAACAAAAGTTGGAAAAATAGAGCTGGGTGATGAGCCGGGCGCTGTGGGCTCTGGACTGGCGGTCTAAGCCCTGCACCGTGGGCACTCCTAGTAGTGCACTGGAGTGCACACTGTAGGCTTATCCTAGTGAAGCTACTATTTTGGACTTCGAAACATGCGGTTATGCTCGTTCAAAAATTATGAAACTCACCCGAGATGTACCTTTGATATCCCCAATCATGAATCAACTTGAAATTAACTTTCCAATGTCGTGAAGGTCAAAAATAAAATTATTAAAGTTTAGGGGCTTCAAAATTGACTAAGTCCTAACACTTAGAGAAATTTTCTAACTCTTGGACCCCTTTTACGTACAATAGTGAGCTTGATTGAGCTAATATCTTTCGGGGTCTTACATTCTTCCCCGTCCTTCCCATGCCCGAAGAGCTTATAGAAGAACTAGTATTGCATGGGAATTTTTTAAGAAAATAGGGGGAGAAAGTAAAGTTCAATACAATATTTGTGAAATTGTATATGAGCATAAAATTGGAGGCAATAAAGGAGGTACTGGTTCATTGATGAGATATTTAAGAAATAGACACGCTAGAGAGTTAATTATTGCACAAGGTGGTAAGACTGTTAGTGGTCCAGCACAACTTAAATTGAACCCAACAAGCAGTCAATTAATTAAGAATTATAATAAAATAAAGAATCGGGAAGAAATAGCGAAAATGATAGTTGTGGATTGTTTACCTTTCACTTTTGCTTCTTTGGATGCTTTTATTCATTATATTCATGTAATTTATAATTCTATGTTTAATGGTGTTCCTAGAAGTACTTGTTGGGCCGATGTTTTTAGTCTCCATGGACAATATATTTATTATTTATCTATATTATTAAAAAATATTTCTACTATATAGAAAGATGAACTGAGGGACGACCAGGGGTATAACAGTCATTTTACACCAACACATAATTCTAGAATCTAGACTAGAAGCATTTCCCTGTTCTTGCTCACCAACATACCCCATTTGCTTTTCAACCAACTTTTTTCCTTTTTCCCTTCTGCCTTTTAGTTTTGGCTTAGTCTTCACTTCCAATTTTGGGTAAGTTTTCTCTCAATTTTTGTTTTAATTTTGTTCAATTATTTTCTAATTTCTCAACATATAGATAAGTGTAGGGTTCCAGAAAGTTTGTTATGCATGAATGTAGTTGGGATATTTCTACTATATAAGGATGAAAAAACAGATTATCCAATCTATTTTATGTATCTATTTTCTTCTTCTTATCTTGTTTTTATCTGTTTCACGTTGATTTTATTTAGTTTTTTTATAGTCGCTTGAGAGCAATGACTCTATTGCCCCAAAAGTTTAATATATGTTTTTTTCCTATGTGTTTGAGAAAATTCCTCAAAAAATCAGGTTTTCATTAGATTTCTATTATATATTTTTTGGTTAATTTGTTGCTTCTCCCAGGCCTGTGCATAGCATAGTGAAAAGGTCTTTAATGAACCATAAAAATTGCACCTTTAGACTATTAGTAGCTTCCAATAGGTTCTCCGTAAAGATTGGTTTCTCATAATAATGCAGAGTCGGGGATCCAATGCCCGGTTCGCAGGAGTTGGGGTGTGATCCCCAATTTCGTCATTAATGCTTTCCATGTTTGCTACTACAACTTCCTTATATTTCGCCGACTAATGAGTTTTCCAGCTTCTCCGACAAATATTTCCCTTAATTGCGTTGGTTTAACCTTTTTTTATGATGCAGGTTATGGCAGGAGGATGCACAAAACAGGGTTTACTTAACAAAAGAGCTCGATAGAATTACAAGTCAGGTATGTACTAATTTTTGTCTTGAGAAAAAAGTATTATTATTGTCCTACTGCCTACATGATTAGTGTTCAAAATGTAAAATTCAAAGAGTAGTCCTTGTCCGTCTTTGTTATGTTTGGTATTTTATGCATACAGTCCTTTTCTCTGGTTTGTGGTTAATTAAGTAAATGTTCTCTTACCATAGTTTGACGTCCATTCTTGAGCAAACACACTACTTTGTGAGGAAATTAATAAAACAAAGATTCTAGGTCTTGAATCACTTCAAGGAGATACTACCTTTTCTAAGATCTTAGGGAAAAATGTTTGCATTGATCATATTCAAGGGTTGGCTTCTGCACTCACGTACAAGGTATAATTCCATTCTTCAATATTGTCAGGTGAAATTTGTTATTGAAATCATAGTTAAAAAGAATTTGTGAAATGGTGAAACTAAATGATTAGGTCAGAAGGACAAAGTTTTTGTATATGGTTAACCTAATTAGTTCAGAGGAAGCAAAACTATAAAGGGTCTACCAAGTCCATTCCAAGTTCCCTGTGTTCTTTTTTATTGATCATAGAAGGGGCACGCCGACACCGGCAGTTATTCTCTATGTTTTGGAGAAAAATATGTGAAATATTATTGTGTTATGATTTTGAATGAAAAGATTTAGGTTTAGCTTTTTGCCCTATATCAATTTAGATTAAGTTGTTTTCGGGATGTGTTGCTAATTGGTGAATTTTCCTTGATAAGAAAAATTATTTTCCTTAACTTATTCTTTCATATCACTAGACCTATGATTATGCGTGTTTATAGTTGGATGCCTTGATCCTCTTCTCTTAGTGGACAGTTAGCAGTTGTTAGAAACTTGTACTTTATTTGCGAGGTTCAGTATAGCTTTGAAAAACACTCTATATTTTCATTTTCTCTTTACATTCTATGGGGCCATAATTCCATCCTTACGTCCCTTATGATGACTGTTTGAAGAATATCTAGCCATTTTTGCAAGTAGTAGAAATTGAGGAAAGTTGACATATAATGGACATTAACATTTCTTGTCTTAATACTACAAGTAACAGATTACCTGCATTCTCAAAAAGACCCTTCATTTTGATGTGAACTTTGAGTTGTAATCTTAAATTAGTTGCATAAGAGTAGTTTATTAACACATGTATCATTTAGTATATCACTGAGAGACTTGTGAAAAAAGTATCATTATTGTTCTACTACATACGTGATTAGTGCTCAAAATGTAAAATTCAAAGAGTAGTCCTTGTTCGGCTTTGTTGTGTTTGGCATTTTATGCATAATATCTAGCAGTAGTTATGCAGTCCTCTTCTTTGGTTTGTGGTTAATTAAGTAAATATTCTATTACCATAGTTTGACGTCCATTCTTGAGCAAACACTCTGCTTCGTGAGAAAATTAATAAAACAAAGGTTCTAGGTCTTGAATCACTTCGAGGAGATACTACCTTTTCCAAGCTCTTTGGAAAAATGTTTGTGCTGATCATATTCAAGGGTTGGCTATTGCACTCACGTACGAGGTATATTTCCATTCTTCAATGCTGTCAGGTGAAATTTGTTGTTGAAATCATAGTTAAAAAGAATATGTGGAATGGTGAAACTAAATGATTAGGTCAGAGGGACAAAGTTTTTATATATGGTTAACCTAATTAGTTCAGAGAAAGCAAAACTGTAAGAGGTCTACCAAGTTCATTCCAAGTTCCCCGTATTCTTGTTTGTTGATCATAGAAGGGGCACACCGACTCTAGCAGTGATTCTCTACCTTTTGGAGAAAAATATGTGAAATATTATTGCATTAAGATTTTGAATGGAAGATTCAGGTTTAGTTTTTTGTCCCATATCAGTTTAGATTAAGTTGTTTTCTTGATGTGTTGCTAATTGGTGATTTTTTCTTAATAAGAAAAAATATTTTCCTTAACTTATTCTTGCATATCGCTAGACTTGTGATTATGCATGTTTATAGTTGGATGCCTTGATCCTCTTCTTTTAATGGACAGATAGCAGTTGTTAGAAACCTGTACTTCATTTGTAAGGTTCAGTATAGCTTTGAAAATCACTCTATATTTTCATTCTCTCTTTGCATTCTTTAGGGCCATAATTCTATCCTTACGTCCCTTACGATGAGAGTTTAAAGAATATCTAGCCATTTTTGCAAGTAGTAGAAATTGAGGAAAGTTGACATATAATGGGCATTAACATTTCTTATCTTAATACTACAAGTAACAGATTACCTGCATTCTCAAAAAGACCCGTAATTTTGATGTGAACATTGAGCTGGAATCTTAAATTGGTTGCATAAGAGTAGTTTATTGACTCATGTATCATTTAGCAGATCACTGGGAGGCTTGTGAAAAAAGTATCATTATTGTTCTACTGCCTACATGATTAGTGTTCAAAATGTAAAATTCAAAGAGTAGTCCTTGTCCGGCTTTGTTATGTTTGGCATTTTATTAAGTAAATATTCCCTTACCATAGTTTGACATCCATTCTTGATAAAACGCTCTGCTTCGTGAGGAAATTAATAAAACAAAGGTTCTAGGTCTTGAATCACTTCGAGGAAATACTACCTTTTCCAAGCTCTTTGGGAAAAATGTTTGCATTGATCATATTCAAGGGTTGGCTGTTGTACTCATGTACGAGGTATATTTCCATTCTTCAATGCTGCCAGGTGAAATTTGTTCTTGATATCATAGTTAAAAAAAATATGTGGAATGGTGAAACTAAATGATTAGGTCAGAAGGACAATGTTTTTGTATATAATTAACCAAATTGGTTTAGAGGAAGCAAAGCTGTAAGGGGTCCACCAAGTCCATTCCAAGTTCCCTGTGTTCTTCTTTGTTGATCATAGAAGGGGCACGCCGACTCTAGCAGTGATTCTCTATGTTTTGGAGAAAAATATGTAAATTATTATTTCGTTATGATTTTGAATGGAAAGATTCAGGTTTAGCTTTCTGTCCCATATCTGTTTAGATTAAGTTGTTTTCTGGATGTGTTGCTAATTAGTGAATTTTCCTTGATAAGAAAAATTATTTTTCTTAACTTATTCTTACATATCGCTAGACCTGTAATTGTGCATATTTCTAGTTGGTTGCCTTGATCCTCTTCTCTTAATGGACAAATAGCAGTTGTTAGAAACCTGTACTTCATTTGTGAGGTTCAGTATAGCTTTGAAAAACACTCTATATTTTCATTTTCTCTTTGCATTATTTGGGGCCATAATTTCATCCTTACGTCCCTTACGATGATAGTTTGAAGAATATCTAGCCATTTTTGCAAGTAGTAGAAATTGAGGAAAGTTGACATATAATGGGCATCAACATTTCTTGTCTTAATAAACATAGACATCATTCCTGCTTGCCGTATGATATACAATTTGTTTCTTGGGGGATAGAAACTAGAAAACTTGTTTAGGTAGGACATTTTTGTTCTGAAATAATAGAGCATTTTGGTATCTACATAAAATTACCTAATATGTTTTTAACATATTTTAACTCAAGGTCAGGGTCAGGCAAGTTTTCCTTTTGTTAAGAGTGACCAATCATTCATCAGGCTAAAATAAAGTAGATCATCGTAATGACTATACTTATCAAAAAAATATTGCTCATATATAATGGTTATCATGAGTTCGTAGCTGGGGATTTACCTAAGTATTAATGTTATATGTGTCTTCTTTCTATTTTTTTGAATATTTTTTCTTCTTTTTGTATTTCTATAGGATAAGAAGTCATTGAAGTTGACGCCCGATGATCATTTGCATTTGGAGGGATTTGCATTGAATCTTTTCACAAAGGCAGACGAATAAGATCTAGCTGGACAAGCGGACTTGTAAGAGTCATTTAAACTACATCATGTGACGTTTGTTTATATTTAAACTTTTCTTAATCGAAATTAATGGTCATTGACTTGTATTTGTAAAGAAAACACTTTGCCTGTTCTATCCGGTTTATCCTCGTTCCGCATAATGTATATATTGGAGATCCTTGAACAGTTCGGTGAACTCCAGCGTGATGTGAGTTTTCATCATACCACAATAATATCAATATATTTTTTTCACTTGGTCGTTCGTCCTATTTTTTTCTTCTTTTGGGTGGGAGTTGGGGTTGGAGGTGGGTACAGGGTCTAACAATGCAAATACAGTTTTTCCCCGCATCATTGTGGGTCTTGTAAGTTTGAATAAATATGTCTTTATGTATGGGTAATCTCTATTTACCCTCTGTGTGTTTTTCCCGTCTATTTAACGTGTTTGTTGTTTCCATTTGTGACCTTGTTCCTTGACCTTTTTATCTGTCAACAGCTTGAGCAGAAACATAAATATGTAGTTTGGAAGGCAGCAAATATAAGGAAAGCTATAAAAAAAGACGAAAGCCTGTTTCAGTCCCTCCTAGTAGTGATGATGGTTTTCATTGTCGGACCTTCCTGGTCTTAAGTCCATAAGGAATGTAAATTTCATTGTCAGGTATTCTCTATTTGAAAATATCTTGGCCATGTCCTTATGGACTTAAGACCAAACATTTTAAAGGATTTTAACTATTCCATTAAGGTTGAATTTACATTCTCACTATTCATCTCTCACTCTCTCTCTTCCTCTCTTTTAACAAAAAAAAAGATTTACGAGCATTGTGGAAAGCTGCCTTCCCTGTGGAAGAACTCCATGATTTAATATCTGAGCAATGGAAGGAAATAGGTTGGCAAGGAAAGAATCTATCTACTGACTTTAGGTACATCAGCATCTCTCATTCCTTCCCTTCTCAAGGCATCCAGAAACAAGAAAGCACTGGTGGTTGAGCTTATCAATATTTTACGTTCTTCTGCCCTTTCTGATCCTTCCACTATTGGTTCACCACTGACATATTGTGGTTGGTTTTGATAGGGGTGCCATATTTATATCACTGGAGAACTTGTTATATTTTGCAAGAAATTTCCTGGTACATCCTTTTTCTGACTTCTCTTTATGGAGAGGTAACATAGTGAACTGTAAACCTTTTATGCCTTTAATTAGAAGTTATTCTAAGCATTAACAAGTGCTATTTTTTTGGTAATCATTGTTTCTTCTTAAAATTAAATTGGTCTTAATGATTATCTTCGAAATGGTGGTTATTAGTCGGATGTTGTCTTAATAAATTGATGCAATTACCAAAGTATGATTCTATTTGATTCCTTAACCTTTAAAAATATATTTGTAGTTGGGAGGGTTTTGGTTGATGGGCATCTTAAAGGATGGTTCAAGTGTTCTCCAATTCCTTGCTATTGTCAAACAGAAAATTTTAGCAGACACCCTTCTGTTTTCTTTGAGATAGCATAACATCTAAAATTTCTACTATATGGAAAAGCGGGTGGAGGAACGACCAAGGGCAAACCAATAATTTCACACTAATAAAAATCCTCTCTTTCCACACAATTCATTTCTTTGGATATAATTCGTCAGACAGAAAAAAGCTCAAATTTATTTTTACTTATCTGTTCTTTTATCTCATCTTCTTGTGTTGCGGATGTCAGGTTAGCTTTTATCTCATTTCCTCCTAAATTTCTTTCATTTTTTCCCTATTTGTTAATTTTATGACTTATTCTAACTTTCCCTCTTAATGTTCTAGGGTGTGAATTTTCTTCCTTATTTCTCTTTATTCACTTTAATTTGTTGATATTTATTTTGATCAAATCAAACTTTCAGAGACTATATCTTCAGTATGAACTTCATCTTCTCCATTTGGTGTTTCAATGTTAGGTATGTTTTCTTTCGATTTTTTATTTGAAATTTATGGTTGATATTATTATTGTTTTGCCTAATATCTCTCCAATTTCGTGGTTAAAGTGGAGATTTTTTTATTGTTTCATAATAGGCCTTTAGAAGACAACACATTATGTGTATTATTTTAGATTGGGATACATAATATTTAAGACTTGGATGCCTTAATTGTCAAATATCTCAACTGGATTAAGTAGACTATTCCTAAAAATGATGTTGATGATCTAAGAATCATTGCTTAGTAGTCTATGGGACATTCCCAAAATAACAAGGATGCTTAAGTCTAATAGAGTAGCTAATTATTTTGGTGCACCTACAGCTAGCCATCAACGAGTCGAAATGTTGTGTGCACATAGAGCCGTAATAGTCCAAGATTTATCCCATTTGGAGGAAAAATGAAAAATAAATCTTACTATGAAGTGAATATAAGAAAATGTATAAGTGTTTCTTCATTATTCACAAATAATCTACAATTTGAAAATTAATTATATTGCAATATATTAACAGAAGTTTCCTTATGTGGAGAAAAAGCACTCGAGATGACCATATATAAAGATATCCATAAGCAGGAATAAGAGGCAATTATGATTTTCATTATTATGTAAACTACTTTAGCAAAAATTAGGACAATAAATTTTTATATGTTTATTTAGATAAAGTTGAGACAGCGGGGTCAATAGAAATTTATGAGCTTTTGACTTAAATGTGTGGCCTATGTATTTGTAGACTGCGAAAGTCAAGCTTCAGGTATTTGCAAGTCTTTACTTCTATTATCTGCTTACTGATATTAACTAGAAGCTAAATTAATTTTTTATCATTTTGGAAAATACTTTTGACTGTTGATATTTTTTATCCGAAGATTTAGCTAATTGCAGTTAATATAGATAAGGTTCATAACCCTGATTTAGAAAGCATGACTATGATACATGAACAATCGCCAAAAGTATCATGGTAAGCTTCTTATACACTATATTTTTAATCTCATTTCATCAAACACACTCTACCATCATAGAGATTTTAAGATAGTGTATATGATAAAGAACTATGAATAATTTAAATTTATATATGGCTTGAGCAAATTAAGACAGACTGCTATTTTATTTGTTGTTTCCAAAATATAGAAGAGGTATGATGTTGAAAAAAAATGATTGATTTATAAAAGCTTTGCTTACAATAAACCTATACTTCATTTTAGAGAATGTTTTAGCAAGAGTATTTAGTAATTGTGGCATGTATAGTCTGAGAAGTATACAAATATTGATGTCAGATCGATCAGATCTTTCATTTGAGTTATGTTTTATTTCATTATTACAAGATTAGATTTTTCTTTTGATTAGTAGCACTAACAATTGTACATCAATGCTATATTCATAAATTAAAAATGGCTTTAGCTTGGTAGATTAAGCATTGCCCTGTGTAGTTTGTCTGGGAGCTAAGGAAGACGGTAAAAAAGGAAAGTATGGTGATAATAACTTCTCGAACATTTTAATTTATCAAATCTACACAATTTATTGGTTTAAAAACTTCGTAAGATGAAAAGTTCGTCTTCTAATTGGCCTGAAATGACAGTGAGCTAGAGATATACATCCCTAGGCTAAATTATAGAACAGTATGTTGATAATTTGAAATGAAGAAAGATGACTCATATGAATTCATACTGATAGGAGTAGATACTTTAGTGCATCTCTTTGAATTGATAATTATACATAATCGATTAGAAATATTTATTTAGGAGATGAAAGTAGATGGAAGAGATAACATCAAATATAGAGGTGCTAGATAGTGATAAATATAAGTTTGTGTTTTTTTCTTGTACTTGGCAAAATGAGATATTTTGTCGTAATTACATTAAATTATAAAATAATTTTATGAAATTATCGTAGGTGGATATTAAATAATGACATTCCAAAGTGATTTATCATATGTCAATTGGTTGAAAGTTGTCGTCGAAGAAGAAAAATTCTAGAATGCGCTACCAACAAGAAGTTTGTAATGACGTGTACGACACAAAGATTACTGCCAGAATGTGCTACCAACTTCAAGTTTGTAATGACGTGAGGACGCCACTAAGATTATTGCCATTGAGTCGTGAAAATTACAATGTCTAATTCAGAAATTCAAGATTAGAAAAAAGAAGTCTTTCATGTAAATTTATATCATTTTTATTTATTTTGAGCAATATGTCTTGAGATACCCGTTGGACTTATTAACAGTTCCATAATGCTTAACTATATCAAAATATTATTTTAGAGTGTCAAAACACTAGCCACTATAAACCGTCAATGTTAGGTCCGTGCGCTTATCTAGTTCAATATAGAATTGCTCTAACTTCTGATATTGATCGTACTATTAATAAAAATGATTATTTAATAATTACTTGTCACTGGATAGATAATAATTTTGATATACAAAAACGTATTTTAGTTTTTTTGTATGATGAAGATCTTAGACATACTGACAAATTTATTTCTGATCTATTACTAAAGTTACAGAATATTATTGTATGAATGAAAAATTTTATGTATTGCTTTTTATAATGCATATAACAACAAGACTACTATTGACAAGTTAAAAGCTGATCTTTCTCTACCGTTACCTGAAATATTTCATGTTAAGTGTGCTTGTCATATATATAATTTAATTGTAAAAGATGGTCTTGAACTTTTCGAGCTTTATATTGAAAAGGTTTGGCTTGCTATTGGCTTTATTCAAGGAAATAATCAAAAAATAAGAGTGAGAGAATTTAAAGTTAAATGTGAAAAAAATGAACTTAGATCAATAGTAATGCCTGAAGAATGTGATACTAGATGGAATGCTACTTATACTTATTTAAAAACTTGTCTTGCTTATAAAGTTC